>NW_028280907.1:0-217500 GCF_059751285.1 Brachycentrus maculatus
TTTTTCCTATAACTTTTTTCACTTATTTCTCCTTGCACAATGACTTTAATTTATATTTTATTCCTCTCATAAACTGCCTTTTTTATGCTACAAAGCGCTTTTCGTTTTGTAATATATTCTCAAGAGACTCGATTTTTTTAAAGTAGTTTTGTCATACCTAAATATTGATTAAAGCTGCTATTTCTTAGACGAGTTTAGCGAATTAAGTTTTTCGGTTTGCATCCTATAAGAAACATAAGGTCGCAATGATTTATTTCATAAAGTTATAAATTTCATACGCAAAACACTGAAAAATATATCATATCGTACAGTATTAGTAACATATTTATTCCATTAACATACTTTTCATTTCAATTATAAAATACTGAAATAAAGTAAAAAAAACTATAAATTAAGAAACTAAATTAATGTACCTAAAGAAAGTCCGCCGATTTTTTCCTACAATTTTTATGACAAATAAAATGATAAAGATCGATTTTACAGACCGTTTAAAAACTACTAGATAAAGGAATATCTATGTTTCATTGAATGGAAATTGGGTATACACACACACACACGCACATATATATATATATATATATATATATATATATATATATATATATATATATAAATATATATATATATATATATATATATATATATATATATATATATATATATACATATATATATATATATATATATATATATATATATATATATATATATATATATATACATATATATATATATATATATATATATATATATATATATATATATATATATATATATATATATATATATATATATATATATATATATATATATATATATATATATATATAAATATATATATATATATATATATATATATATATATATATATATATATATATATATAAATATATATATATATATATATATATACATATATATATATATATATATATATATATATATATATATATATATATATATATATGTATGTATATATATGTATATACTGAAATAAAGTAAAAAAACTATAAATTAAGAAACTAAATTAATGTACCTAAAGAAAGTCCGCCGATTTTTTCCTACAATTTTTATGACAAATAAAATGATAAAGATCGATTTTACAGACCGTTTAAAAACTACCAGATAAAGGAATATCTATGTTTCATTGAATGGAAATTGGGTATACACACACACACACGCACATATATATATATATATATATATATATATATATATATATATATATATATATATATATATATATATATATATATATATATATATATATATATATATATTCATATATATATATATATATATATATATATATATATATATATATATATATATATATATATATATATATATATATATATATATATATATATATATATATATATATTTGTGAGTGAAAAGAGAGAGCAACATTTTTGAGTGTGTCCAAATACTTGTTCACGAATCTGGATTATCCTCAATTTGGAGTTATTTTTCACATCTCAGATGAAAAAGAATATGGAATATACTTCCTTTTTCTTCTTCATCTATGTTGAGATATCAAAAATAATCTAAAAAACAACTCCCGATTGGAGATAATGAAATTCTAGTGAATTTCACACGTGAATCAAACACTCGAGTTTGATCAATATATCTAGAAATTTCAAGAATTTGAGTAGTGTGTTTGTCAACCATGGATGGAATTGGTTAATATTACATGTGTCTGAAGTGATTACTTAAACTAGCCTATGACGGCCGTAATATAACTCTTAATTGGATGTAATCCAGATTTGAGAACAAGTATTTGACACAAATTTAAATAAATGGTTAATAAATTAACCGGTCAAATTATAAGCTTAAATTAAAATTGAAATCGATGATTTCCAGCGTTTCTCAAGTATATGAATATAATCCAGGATTCGGACCTCACATACAAATGAATATATCTAGGAGTTTTAAGAATTTGAGCTGCTAGTGTGGTTGTCAATCTTGGGTAGAATTGGTGAATGTTACACGCGTGTAAAGTGATCACTTAAATTAGCCTATGACGGTCGTAAGCCCTTTAAATGCCCAGACATTTATATTCTTCTTCATCTTTGTTAAGGTGTCAAAAATTGTTAAATTAAATATGACAGTTAACGGTTTTGTAGTTAAGAAACGTGATTACGTTTTTTGAAATTTTAACGAAGTGTATTATCACCCTAAAGATTTATTTGGATATCGGAAAAATATTCAAATTTCTCTCGCTGAATAATTACAAAATTAAGGAAAAAGGTCATATTCGTTGCCGTGGTGACGACGGCTTGAATAATTTTATTCAGTACTTTTACAAGTCCGCCTCCGTAGTGTAATGGTAAGCACACTCGGCTACCATTCTGGAGGTCCCGGGTTCGACTCCCAGGGGGGGTCAAATAAATATAAATGATTTTTTCACTGTAATATTTAGTCAATATTACCCTGGACTGGTACCTGAAGCCGAGGGCTGATCACCTTTCCTTCATGTGTAAACGATCAAGATAACACTGCTTTTATAAGAAGCAGTGCCCTATGCACCATCGGGGTGCGGATAAGGATTTTATTATTATTATTACTTTTACAAGGTCATCTCTGGAAGATGAAATAATCTTTTCATGAATTAAGTATTTATTACCTACCAGAAAAGTAGGGAAAAAACACATATCTGAAAGCTATACGAAGTACCTGCAGTGTTAAAGAGTTTTTATATATTATTAGATTAAAACCAGTATTTTTAGCTTTTCCACTTTATTTTTATTTGACCAGCGACCGGGTTTCGTCGTTACCGACATCATCAGACTGGTGGGGGACAGCCCCAAAATAAAGTGGAAAAGCTAAAAATATTGGTTTTAATCTAATGATATATTAAAAATGCAATTCCATCAGGAAGTGTCAGTGGATAATATAAATCTATTAAAGAGTTTTTTTGGACAAATTCCATAAAATAATTCAGTTTTATTTTTTCTTCATTTTCAGCAACACATTGTGATATTGATTATGATATGATTGGGCCAGTAGCTAGGTAATTTGAAATTACATTACTTACTACGAGTATATTATTATTTACAGCAGCTTTTTTAATCGTTAAAGAGGGGTTGGAATTCAGATGGATGTGACTTGAATCCTGTTGGGTTAGCTCCGTTTTCAATTTTGTATTTTTATATTTTTAGGCTGTAATGACATTACTAAAGGAAAATCAATGTTTAATTGTATTTTCTACCAGGTTAATCGATATTTTTTTAATTATACTATAAAAGGGGCGTGAATTGTATCTGAATAGATTTAAAAATAATGTACATATTGTTATTTTAACGTAATGCGATTTTAGCGATTTTTTATGTTAAATTTAACTTAGCATTACTAAGGATGTCATAAAAATTAATCTCATATCTGGTAAGAGTAGACTCTGGACTGTAGACTAATATGTGAGATCGAAAATTTCGTTAGGTGGGGAAGGCGACGAAGAAGACAATTCGCCCACTCCTTTCAAGAACGTCATAATTCAAAAATCGTCAATTTTCAGTTGTGCATATTTTCAGAATACCCACAAAATGTACTATATCCCAGCAAAAGCGGCATATTTTTAACTTAATATTTACCCGCTACAGGGCAGAAAATGTTGTTTTTGCATTTTGAAGAAATGATATTGTTTACTTATTTTTTAAAATAAACTAAATATTTTTTAAATGGAGAAAAAACCTTTAGGTTTTACCTAAAAAGTTTTGTTGCACAGTAAAAAGTTCAATAAGTGGCTTGATATTTATTTTTAATACATTGTGATATATTTTTAAACTTTATAAACATTCTCCTGAAAAATCAAGTATTTTGATTTATGACGTTCTTGAAAGGAGTGAGCGAATTGTATGCGCGTGTGAGGAGAATGGAACCATCCTCCGCCACATTGCATTGTACGGTAAACGTAGACAACTCTCAAGCAGACCACCAAAGAGATGAATTGACATCTGGGAATCGACATCGATAATCTTAAAAATAGACCGCAAGGCCTAAATCAAGATGAAGAAGAAGATAATTTATTAGAGAATGCTAAGAATTGTATTTACTTTTTTATGATACATGCATGTTGCCAGTATACCATTTTTTTTATCAAAGTGTAAATCAAAACATCCCGATTCACAGCAATTAGTATAATTATCAGCTTAACAACTCGAGACTCTGAATTTGAATTTATCCCCCAACTGATAATCGGGAATCTAAGAATACCCTGATTAGTAAGAGACTCGGTAATTTGGGGGATTGCCACTCCGTTGGTATGCGTGTGGATGCTGGGGGTCCATCTATGTGTGAGTGTGTCCGTTCTTCCCACCCACGCGCGCCGTCAGCTGTTAGCATTTTCGTGTTTCGTATTATACAAGTTTCCTACTTCGTACTTCCTTACTAAGTTCGAGACAGTCAGATGTTTCGATCCCGACGTTGTTTTGTTTTCATTTCTCTTTGTGGCTCCGCGGGGAGAAAGCCTAAGATACTTTTAGGAGCTTTGGAGTATGCACCCGAGCTTTCTTTTTCGTTCAGCGTACAATAAGAAAAAGCTTCTACGGTATGTTTTAGACCTGTTAAATTATCATTAGAATTAATATTAGAGTGTGTATCATTTGTATCATTTGATATTAGTGATTCCTCTCCCTCTGGGAATCGAACCCGGGACCTCCAGCACGGTAGCTAAACACGCTAACCAATACACCACGGAGGCGGACTTATTAGAGTTTTATTTCAAAGAGGCGTTAAAATTAGGCGGAATATTATTAAAAAGACCATAAATCTTTTTACCTTAAAAGATAAAATAATGGTCAAGAGAAAAATGAATCATACAGGCATAGTCCTCTTGTTATTAAAACACTCTCCTTATTCATTGTTCACTTTAATGTAATACCACTTTTTTTATCTTTTCTATTACAAATTGAACAATTGATGATAAAGGCGGAGACTGACCGGAGCATTTCGTCGTAACGTAACATGTTACGATGCGAGCATTTAGGCAGTCAGTACACCGAACCGAGCTGCTCGCCGCTCGTTCCGAATGATCCATCCGAAGTCGGATGCAATTTTAGGTTAGTACAGGGTTGCCAATCTGTGGGAAATTCCCCAAACTGTGGGGAATTTGTGGGGATTGGCACTATATATTTTTTTCTTCATTTGGAGTAAGCAGTAATTTATTAAAATCACAGAACCAAGAATCACGTCTTCGTCGTCCGACATTTTAACTACAGTACGAATGCAATGTTGCAAAGGTTCATACAGATTTTGGGTTATTGATTCAGATTTTCAGATTTTTTGGTGTGACATATGGCAGCACAAGGCCACTAGCGATCACTGATCGCGGCCAGTCAGCAATGCCGTAACGTCATAACATAACATGCTCGCCGCGAGCGATGTTACGATGTTTTGTTACGACGAAATGCTCCGGTCAGTCTCCGCCTTTAAGGAGAGCATTTTATTACCATACCACAAAGTTATCAATTATTTTAATATACAAAATATTTTGTTATTAAATTTAATTCTTCTACAATGTATTATACAAACCATTTCAATCAATCGATTGTTTCTATTGGGCTCTCTTTGTTAGCCTTCCTAACGAGTTCTTCGCTTCCTTTGTGATTGGGCATATCTCTACCTGTGTTATTGGCAGCTTCTGGACACGCGTGACCCGAGGCGTTTCGCCCGCGTAAAATTGAGAAGTATGCCGGCTCATTCATCAGAACGTCTGCGGACGTCGTGAATAAAATTGGCCGTATTTTATATGGGACAATGCCAGAACTGTCGCTGATTCTCGTGATGATGTATTCGGTTTCTCTGTATGTATCTCACGACCAGGTTGATGAACTTCGCGGCCGGAGCTGAACCCAAACATCACGACCGTTTGCGAATTGGATGCCGGAAGTTTCCTTTTCGAAAGTCGGTATCAATAGACTTCATGCGATTCATAATTTACGTAATAATCTTGTGTGATTAAACAAAGTTATATAGATTGTGTGCTCTTAATTCTATACTGAAGACAAAGGACATTTTAGTAGTCCACTTGCAAACCAAGTTATATTAAAAAATACGTTTTTTAGCTAAAGGCGGAAATCGGTAGAAGATTAAAATATGTATCGTCTATGTTGAACATAATCTGCCGAAATTCATCAAATTAGGAATGAAATTCATTCATTCAATCCCTTATCTGCACCCTATGGTGCATAGGGCACTGCATCATATAAATGGAATAGATGGAATATAATAAAATGGAATAGAAAAATCAATACGTTCTAAACTTACCTGGATCTTGGCACTCTAAATTTAATGCCTCTAAAATATTTTTTTAAAGAACAACAAAATGAAAATACTGTAGAAGATACTGATAGTGAAGAGACTTTTATGCATGAAAAAATAAATATTAATAATATATTAATAGTGGAGTAAATACGATAGAAGTTTAAATATGAAACTGTTTCAAAACTGCCTATGTTGATTGAATACAGTTGTATTTTATTGCAATTCCAAAACTATCTATGTTTAAAGCACTTCTGCAAAACAGTCTATGTTTAATTGTAAAATGCAAATTAAATGATTATTGATAAACAGTGATTTCATTTCTTAACATAAATCATTTTGATATGATCCTAGACTTATTTTATACGCAAATAAATCCGCCTTATTATTTTGACCACAAGGATAAACGTTTTTTTCTTCAGTTTTTTCAACTAATTGCTTTTTTAACATAACGTGATTTGCAAGTGGACCACTCATTTTCGCTCTTATGTAACGTGCCTACACTAATTTTACAAAAGAAATTTCATAACTCGTTTTAATTTTGAAACATTAAAATATGTGACATTTATTAATGGAAATATAAATAAGATTGATTAGGTGACGAATTGATACTTTAATGCTCTTATTTTTGTTGACCAATAACGAGTTTCGTCATCATAAGACTGGAGTTTTTTTCTAAAATCCAAATAAATCCTATAAACAAATCATGTAGATAAAAAACCTAAGATGAATTCAGACAAAACAAAATTATGGAATATTTTTCTTTCTACCACTCTCCTTATCATTCATTGTTCACTTTGTGTATTACCAATTTAATATGAGTGTTATATAACCATACCACAAAGTTAACAATGCTTTTAATATACAAAATATATTTTTACTTTCTATTCATCAAAATTAAAATCGAATCAAAAATAATATTGTATAAGGTATTAGTATGAAAACCTTAACTTTTCTTCAGTTTATCATTTAAAAATTTTGTTTAAGAAAATAATGACAAAATATCCTTCAGATAAAGCCTCTTTTGGTATAATGTATTTTTAATTTCATCTAAGTATCAAAATGACACGCTGAGGTCATCATTGGCCATTATTTTGCCTTGTTCTACGCACTTAATTGAATCTTTGGAGCAAAACGAAAATAATTTTTTTTTGTTTTAAAAATCTTCACTGATAAAGGCTTAGAGTTCTTTTCGATTCGATATTCGGTGTGTCGTTTTTACGTGTCTTTTTCAGTTTAATACACAATAATTACATAAATACTTGAATATGGTACATAGTTTAACTTATGTATATTTTATAATTTAATGATTCGGCATTAACTTTGTGGAATGACATGTTGGTTATTTAAAACAAAAAAAAACACTTGTACAATACTCGGCTGTCCAAACTTAAAACACAGTAAGGGACATTTTTTTGTAGTACTTTTTTTTTGCATTTTTGGACTAAGTAGAATCTAATTAGGCCAAAAATGCAAAAAAAAACGTACTAAAAAAATTCCCGTACTGTGTTTTAAGTTTGGACAGCCGTACTACTCAATGAGTTTTATCTCATTACACACGACTAGTTTCGAAAACTATAGATGTTTTCATCAACAGGTTTAAAGTAAAACTAACGAGCAAAATATTTAAGGATATAAAGAGGTTGGTAGGGAAAAAATAATAAAAAAATGTAGATGTAAACATCTGTAGTTTTCGAAACTAGTTTTGTGTATTATTAAACAAGTTTTTTTTAATAATCATAGTTTGATTTCTTATACTCGTCGGTTTTCTTGTGTCTGGGCATGGCAGTAAAATCATTTAGACACGGAGATAAAAGCTCTGCGTGATAATGAGAAAAATAAATTATTGGAATGAAATAAAATTCAAGCTTTGAAGCCTCGCGAAGCACGGTCTTGTGCTTTTGCATTATAAAAAAAAACATTGATTTTTTTTGTTCCTCTTAAGCTAGAGTTTCACGATACTTTCGTGTTTTGTGATGTTATGTTTACTGTTAGTATTTAAGATACTTCTATACATATTATTTATTATTAAAATATTATACATCATACATTTTTATGAAACTTTTATACATATACAAATTCGTAATGATTTAAAATTGTAATGGAATATTTATATTTTGACTTTTAACTAAAAATATTTTTGAAACCAAGTATGGAATGCGTAATATGACTTTAATTGGGATAAGACTTATGTTTAGATAAAAGATATCACTTACGTATTTTAATTTTCATAATTCTTCTGAATTTCTTTTCCAACCTTGGCACATCTTAATAATTTCTTAACTTCATGTTACAAAAAATAAACATTAAATAAATAAAATAAATTCCTCTCGCGTTTATAATCGTTGTGACCTATATCTGTTTTTTTTCTTTTCTTTTAAACTACTTGCATACACATTAAGACTCCGAGTATAATGTTAAGGAAAAGTACTGGCATTGCGTAGGTATTAGAACTTCTATAACCTCGTTTTATTTCTTGAATTTTTTGCCAACGTCAAAGGTACATTCGTGCTCATTATGAGCTCTTAAAATATAACCTGACACAAATAAGATGGCTGGTCATAAGATAAGTCAAATGTATAGCGAATATTAATATTTATTTCGCTTTGTGTAGCGCAAAATCTAAATTATGGATTTTCAAAAACCCATGGAAAAACACATTCAAAGTTATAATGCTTGATAAGATAAGTAAATTTCACAAGATTAATTATTCCCATTTTTTTGAGTTAGACGTTTTTTTTTAAATATCCTTTTATACATATTTTTTCATCTGCTCTTGCCATCATATTTTATACAGCGATTTTATTATTAGTTGATTTGGCGTTTAATTTGTAGAACTCCATTTTAATTTATGTATTAATTTTTAAATCAAACACAGATTTTTTGAGTCTATTAAGTTGTATATTATTAACAAAAAACACATAAAAAATTAAAATTGTGACAATTTTTTCGCCTAGTTATGGTATTTTCAGATGAATGAACATTGAAAATGCCATAACTAGGCAAAACAATTGTCACAATATTAATTTTTTATGTGTTTTGTTGATAAAATATAACTTTGTAGACTCAAATAAATCTGTGTTTGATTTAAAAATTAATACAGAAAAAAAGCGATTTTATTAACCACATATTCACATTTCCCATTTTTACATACGATTTTTTTTAATGTGATCAGTATGCGATGTAACAAGACTTAACAACAAAATACAAACCATACACACATACGTATGATGTAAAAGGTATTATTTATTGTAAACAAAAGGAAGGGGAATATTATAGATATTATGTAGATTGCTAATTGCAATGTCGGTAAATAAAACTAGTTTTAATACATTGTATGTTATAACACTTTGTTATATCACGCTCTCTCTCTTATTCTCTTAATACGGATAATACGTTTGTTTATTGTACGATAACTAATGAAAGGATGCGCTAATAATTAATATCTACCATTATCCAAGACACTCGTAATTTTACATTTTGTTGATTATCAAAAGCCTAAGGGTGCAACTTTTCATCGTATACTTATAATTACAATGTAAAACGTATACTAATTATTAGTCCCTTCTTATTCGAAAATATCTGCCTTCTTTGATATTTAATCCATTTTAAGGGTAAGGGTTGATGTTAATTAACTGTTTTGTTATTTACTATAGATGTAAACTCCACGGCGTATACTCGTATAAATGTGCACAAACATAAATCCATACAAGTGAGCCAATCAGAATCATCGACGTATAACGAACGTTTAAAAAAGTTTTCCAGTATATAAATTTTACAATTTGTTACCTAAAAATATTTTCTCGAATTTAATTAAATGCTTTTGTCATGTCTACTTTATAAGGATGCCGGTAACTGGTTAAAAACTAAAAAGTTTTCTAGTGGCAGACAAAACAAATTGGCGGACAATACTCGAGTATTATGTGGCAGCGTTCAGTCCATTTTAATTGAATTTCTCATTAATGTTCATAAACGATAGCAACGGGTTTTCATCGAGAAATTTCATAAAACACCAATAATTTGAACGTTTTACTGATCTTTATACATTTCCATCGCTTGTATATTTCATTATTTTACGTATTAAAAATCAAATAAAACTAACTAACTAACTAACCATCACGCCGCTTCCCCGCAGGAGTAGGCAGAGAAAATCGAACGCCACACCACTCTATCTTTGCAAACATTATTCGCCTTTTCTACATTCATGCATCCCTCCTACTTACATAAAATCAAATTAAGATGATAATTATAGTATTACTAATATTGCTTTTATTTCAAAAATATTTTTGAGGATTACGTTTTAATTGCCTTATTATAAAACGATTAAAGAGCAGGATTTCCTCTTAATTTCCCCTTGATTTTCTCTTGATTCCTTATTCCTCGTTCAACTTCTTTAAATTAATCCACTGTTTTCAGGCGTTGATCTATACTGTGTGAATATCATTAACTAAATTTATGTTGTATGTATTAAAATTATGTCTGTAGAATTTACACTTCCAAATAACGTATTTTAAAAGTTTTTATGTCAGCGCTATAACTACCGTTTATTACCTTAGCATAATCAGTCAATATCTTATTTTTTTCATTAATTGATCCGGGAGTCACTTTATTGTATATTTATTATAAATTTTTTATAATTTTTTATTTATTTGAATTTTGTAAAGTATTTATTAGGTAAAAGTGGTACTTACGAGTAAAATTTTAATTTAAAATATCCGTTTTTCTATTGCCTGGTACAATATTTTAAAATATAAGTGTATGAATTGATAAAGCTCTTCTGTAAATGGGTGACTTTATTGTTACGACTCTTAGTGAGCGAGAGGCATGTCGATTTGAGATTTGAATAAGGTAACTCGAAATACTCATTTTTACACACATTTCTTCAAGTCGTTTATTTTTTGCATCCTTCGGCATATTTTTTTTTTTAGTTTCCTCTAGGTATTTTAGCACAGTAAAAATATCCATATTGCCAATAATATGAAATCTAATCGCCTTATTATAATCCACTTTGCATGTCAAGCCCTCCTTAAATCCGTTACCATGGCAACGGCTATCTTTTATTCCCTATCTTATATTGCGTTTCCTTATCAAATCGTTACTTTTCGCATTTGATATTCCAATAATTCTTTTTATTGCATCTATAAGTGAAAGTTCTTTATTTTCTATCGTTTTCTCAGATCGTCGGTACCTTTTACTATATTATAAAAAAAAACATAACCAGAAGTTAAACGCTCTTAAATACAAACTCATTCTTAATAAGGTCGTCATTTCATTCACGTTCGAGGCATGCCTTTTTTTAGTCTTATTGCTAATACTACTATAACGTTTTAGACAAGTTGTAAATAGAAAAATTGTAACCCCACATGAAGATATAGCTTTTCATTTTTCATGTGTATTTTGTTTAGTTATACATGCTTTCCTATTAGAGAGACTCTTGACAGTACCAGATTTTTTATTGATTCGGTCACGCCAAGTCTTCCTTTGGATGTCCTTCTTCTCTCCTATTTATATTTTCCAAATAAGTTTTTACGCGCTTTAAACAGTTTTGTCACCCTACTCACACCACGTTACCGTAAATCATTTGGTGGAATCTACGATGTTAGAATTCAATGGCGAACCACATAATCCTCACTTTAATGTATGTATTTCTGTTTTTTTTACGTTTTTACTGAAATCGACAAAGCTATATAACGCTGTCGCAAACGAAAATTATGCGTAAATTACCTGATTTGATCGAAATCAATTATTGCGTTTACAATAATTGATCGATTTGGGATATGAAAATTTTGTGTTGTTTTATTTAAAATGTTTTGTAGCTACATTGCGTTTATCAATAGGTGATATTGAATTTATTTACACAAACTTATTCTATGCTCTTAAAGAGACAAAGGAAGAATACTGTGACTGTGTCGGGTTGTGGTCCCGTTGTTAGTGTCGCGGACTCTTGAGTCAGAGTTTCTCGGTTCGAACCACTCTACCACAGTATGATGCCTATTTCTATTGATTAGCCGCTTAGACTCACAGAAATAATATAAAATTGAAGTATTTTTATGAATAATAATAAAAACATATATATATATCTTTTTAACACAAAATGTTGACTTAAAGCTCACCTCTTTCCGTTTTTTGTATGATTTTATTATTATTTGAATGTTGTACTTTTTTGCCCTAAAAATGGTGAATTGCTCATACAAAATGTCAAATGCAAGCTTACTTAGTAAAGCGTATTCATAATATCTTTTTAAGTAGGTACTAAGTTTTATTTTTTTATTTGATCGTTTTGTAGGTACATGGTGTTTATCAATTGTGTGTATCAGTAGGGTGATTATTGAATTAATTAAAATACTACACATAAGTATGTTTGCAATAACTTTAATTTACGTGGATACCTTATTTAAGCGATATTTAAATATATTATGTTATTACCTTTAAATACCGATAAAGATGTCAACGTCTCGCGTTGGGTAAATTCTGTCAGCAGTGTGAATATAATGTATCCCATTCCATTTCCATTGCTGTACTCGTGCAGTGTATAGGCTGGTGACTGGTGACGTTCAGTTAAGTTCCAGTGAAGGTACCTAACCAGCCACCAGACTATATTATTATTTAATAAACACACCGACTTCGGTAATTGGACTGTCTAGCTACAAACATGTAGGTCTCGGGAACACACCGGCACAAGTCAAAAATATGTTAATTTTTCTGTACAATGTATGCCAGTTCATTTATTAAACTTGAGTAAGCTAACCGTTTACTTAATACCCTGGACTGGTACCTGCAGCGGAGGGCTGATCACCTTTCCTTCGTGTGTTAACGATCAAGATAACACTGCGTTTATTTGATGCAGTGCCCTATGCACCATCGGGTGCGGATAAGAGTTTGAAGAAGACCAAGAAAAAAAAGCTTATTGTTTCCAATCTACCAATAATTGATACGGATAACCATTCACATACTAATTTATGTTATTTTTCATATTGTATAATTTGGCAATATAATTTATAGGCATGGAAAATACCAAACAAGTGTAAATTGTGTTTTTAAAAAATACAACCATTGTCTTGGTAATTACATTTTTACATTGTAAAATAAATCTTCTTTATCAAGTGCAATATTAATTATTTGAATGTATTATTATTATTTCAGGTATGTTCACAAAACGCTTCCTTTTACTATGAACGTGATGAATGGGCATGATAATGTAAGTACTTTTAATACTACTTTAAATTTTTAAATATGTGCGAATCATTTTGTAACTTCATTCATTATTTATTTGTGTTTTTTAAATGAATGAAGGCACTTTTTTCTCTTGAATGTCTTGAATTTCAATTATGAATTTTCTTGTGCTTTAATGATCACATAATTTTAAACTCACTCACTTGCACATTAAATACACTAGTTAGAACTCTTTTTAAGTGTAAGGAAATAGGAAATAGAAGTAAAAAATCTGTTACAAATTTTTAGATTACTACAAAAATTACATAAAATATCATTGGTGTACTGGTAAAAAACGTTCACTGGAAAATATGCAATTTGGACTTTATGATGCAGTATTATAAAGTTTTCATCGTTCTATAAACTGGCAAAATACATCGAGTAGTTTGAAATGTCATATTTATGTGGTTTTACAAGTAAAGTCAACATTAAGTTTAATAACGAGTTTTTTATTCAGGCTAAAAGCTTTAAATAGCAAGGATAACAGAGTTAAAAATTTTTGCCAGTATACCCACGATATATCAAACTTCATGTATGACTGACCACTATCCGCGCCCAATGGTGCATAGGACACTGCATCAAATTGATGCAATGTTTATTTTATCAACGACACGGCGCCACTTTTAGCTTTTTCAACATAAACTTAAAATATATTTTTTTATTTAAACTTGTAATAAAGCACTTAATGAGTTATATTTCATTAAACACGACTAGTTTTGAAAACTAAAAGATGTTTTCATTTTCAGTTGTCGAAACTAGTTGTGTTCAATTAAATAAAATTCATTAAGTAGTATTTTACGAAAGTGGCCCCTTATAAATTATCCAAATTAGTTATTATTATTAATTGGTTTATCACAAGTGTTTATTTTTTTTTATTCAAGATGTCATTCCACAAAGTTAATGCCGAATCAATAAATAATATTAAACTCAAAAAGTGTCCTGGGACTATACCCAGTATAATTGTGTGCCTCGGCGTTGAAGAACGGGTATGGAGTCTTGCTTTGAGGAATCTATTTGGGACAACTGTCTCCAGCGAATGGAATAGTTCCGCACGGAAATAGACTCACTTCGGCACGTCCTCCGACCCCGGCTCATGGCACATGGCGCGATCCTTCAATAAACAATTCCTGTCTTTTTTAATTAAAATTTCTGCTCCAAATGCCAGAGAGGCAGACGTAGCATTTGGATATAATTTCGCAAATAAATTAAGGAAATAAGAATTTTCGAATAGTTTATTATGCATTGAAGTGTCTGTTGAGCCTGAGATGCTGACGACTCAATTTAATTGTTATCATGACTTAAAAATGGAACAATTTTATTATTATTTAAGGCTCAAAAATGGGGCAATTTTATTCATATTCATGGCCCAAAAATGAGTCAATTTTATTAATATTTTATATATAAGCATTGATAACTTTGTGGTATGGTAATAAAACACTCTGTTTATCATTCATTCTTCACTTTGTGTATTACCATTTTTTTACACACGGATAAGAGTTTTTAAAAGTGGTATTACACAAAGTGAACAATGAATGAGCGCAGTCGGGTAAAAATTACGGTTAAAAAAAATATATATATTGTTTTCCTATTTTTTGTAGCTTCATACGGTAGATGCATAGCGTCTAGAGATATAAGTCTGCGGATTCATATAAAAAATAGATAAATGTACAATTGTCATTTTTTAATTGGATATTTCTGAGATTATCATATCGTTAACAAGGAGAAGCGTTGTGTAACCGCCTATTTGTGTTATTTATAAAATATCTCGAATTGTATCTCCAAACCTGTTATAATTTTCGTCTGGGTGGCTTTTAAATCAATTAAAAACAACATTAAAGTGACAATTATATTTATCACGTGTGCATAATGAATGCATGGTTTGTTTTATGGCCAGATTTGATCAAGGCGTATTTTTATTTTTATTTTTACCACCAGTAAGAATATATAGAAAGGATTACACTTTGCTTCTTTATTTAATGAATCTTGTTTTATCATCTTTCAGAGTACTCGTTTATATTTTCTTCTTATTTTAATTTATTAAAAATTCATAGTTCCATCTTTTTTTCATTGCATCTGTTTTTTTTATTTATTTAATATGGTTACAAAAGTTTTTATTTAAAATAATTTTACTTATTTTGTAGACATTTCTACTTTTACAATATTAAAATTAATAACACTAATCTCTCCAATTGAGAGACTAAGCTCTTGTGCTTGGAGAGGGACTTAAATTATTGTTTATTGTTTATAATATGTATTATAATTAATTTTTATTGATAAAAAAATAGTTTTTTTTTAATGAATTTTTCTTGGATTAACATGTATATGATTCATTAAATTTATTTTTTCGCATTTCAACGTCTTCAATTAGTTTATATCTGCATTGTTTATGATATTTACAGTTTTGCCTTATGCGAGTGTTTTGCCTAGAATTTTCACTCCTGAATTACATGAAATTATAGTTACTTTAAACATAAAGAGTAAATTCACTCACGAGTAGGCAAAGGCTATAAAACTTAAAAAGTTGAAGCCTAAGTAGGGTCACAATAAACGATGTTGCATAAACCGTAGCTAGATTTCAGAGTCATTTGGACGATGGGTAATTCAAAAGAAAAGAAAAAAAAGTGTTGTCTTATTTTATTTTTAAATTACTGTCCCCGCATTACGTCAGGGACACACGAGTAAGATATGACATAAATTAAAATTGGGCGTTCCAAAAAATTTAAAAATACCCTGCTCCCTTTTCCATTGACTTGCGGCACATGCGCACCAGGAAACCAGCGCTCGTGAAGCGGTAACGCCAAATTTGCGCTGGCCGAATTACCCACTGAAAACCCGACCGGCATTTATTTTTGCGAATCAACCACCTCTGTCGTGAACGCTTAGACATAATAAAGAGTGTATTATCTGCATTTAGATTACGGGATTTGAAACGCAAGTATGCCAAGTCTACGTAGAATTAATGTTTCCGTACGAAAAAAAATCCTGATTGCTCATTAGGTGCATTACACTGCACAGTAAAACTCAAAAGTATTTTTTTTAAATCAGAGGATTAAATATTTTCTTGAATGTTCCAGATAATTTGTGGTACATTTTATAAACTTTATAAAATAAAACAACTTTGTTTTAACCGCTTTTTTTAAATAGTGGTTAAACACAAAGTTTATTATAATTTTATAAAGAGTAAATATTTGGTTATTGGCAAATATTGCATTTTTTTCTAAAAATAGTTACAGGGTAACAGGTTAATAATATAGGCTAACAACACGATAGCAAAGTTTTTTAATGTTGTTGGCCTATATTTATAATGATATAGGAATTCTCAGTCATTTTAGCAATTCTTAATAAGATTACTTTTGTCACTTTGTAGAATTTAATATCTATCCATTTTTAATTTTTGTTTTACTTGGTAAATACCACTATTTCTTTAAATCTATTGTGATCCGTGTTTCGATGAATTCCGCATCATTTGATGTTTGAAAATGATGCGGAATGCATCGAAACGCGTGTCACGATAGATTTTAAGTAATAGTACATTGTATTGACATTTTTTTTAAATATGTCTGTATTGTTTTTTTCTCCGTCTATATTTAGATTCAAAAAATTACCTTTGCAATTAAAATATAGAAGGCCACATACCCCGTTGGACACTGCGGTGCGTTTTTTAGAGCATGTCTCTAGTTTTGGTACCAGCGATCTTTTTGTGGTAATCCTATCATACACATACGTTTATGTTGTGGTTTTCCTGGTAGTGGGCACTTTGTTTTTCTCTCGATCGGATAGTAAACATTTTTACTTTGCACTCATCTATAAAGTACATTCCTATAAAGACTTGTTTATTTTACGCATTAAAAATAAATGCGTGTGTTTGTCAACATTGTAAAGGAGATAAGATATAGAAACTAAGCCTAATAACGAGTAATTAATAAAGTTACTCAACTGTCCATGTGAATGATAGAATAAACGCAACCGGTTAAAAAATGTTTGAATATTAATGAACAAGTTATTGAAATAATTGATAGATTAGTGCCGATTGTAGCTACAATTTAAGAAAAACTCCCAATGTACTAATAAACAATGAACAATAAATTGATCATATCAGTTATCTTTAAACGTAATTGTGCTATTTACTATAGGTACCTTAACCGGTTGTTCGCTGCACGAGTATTCTTGAATAACTGCGTAGCATTTTTTTGACATTTCAACATAGATGAAGAAGAAATTGCAAGTATGGGCATTTACAGGGCTTACGACCTATCACAGGCTTCGTCAATAATAGGTAGAATCAGTGAATGTTACACGTGTGTAAAGTGATCACTTAAACCAGCCATTGAAAGTTGTCAGCCCCGTAAATGCCAGACTTCCATAATCTTCTGGATCTTTGATGAGATGCATCTTTCAAAAAATAATATGAAAATAAATCCCGTAATTGGAGATAATCCTGATTTTGTGAACAAGTATTTGGACACACTCAAAATGTTGCAAATATATTGACTTGTTCACGTTTGCGCGACACATCTATCTTCGCAAAATTTTCTCCGTCGTTGAGCGTCTGTCGCTATGTGGGCGAGTCTAGTGTGGGCTGTGTGGGTCGCTGTACACCGAGATACATGTATGTATTCACCCGCGTGTGTGGTATTCGGTCATCTGCATAATCTAATTCTTCTTCCTTAGCCATGAAAGGAGAGATGCGAGAACCTAGTTACTTCTTTATGATATATCCGAACGGGCTCAATATGTCAGCCGCTTACGAGTACGTGAAAGCTGAAAATATAAGCGAATGACTTAGAGACCTACTATAGCCAAACCCTTTAGATGGGATGGATTCAAAGAAATAATATCACACGCGATGTTTTCGTTGTTTTATTATTATTATATTAATAAATATTTTGTTTTATTTACCTTATTTTGAGTGTGTCCAAATACTCGTTAACAAATCTTGATTATCTCCGCTTAGGAGTTATTTTTAACATTTGATTGATATCTCAACATAAATGATAAAGAATATGCAAATCTGTGCATTTACAGGGCTTACAATCAAGCCTTTGACGGTCGTAAGCCCTGGAAACTCCCAGACTTCTTCCATCCATGTTAAGATGTCAATCAAACATATTTTTTTATTATATGCAACATTTATTCCTTATAAGCCGGGATTTACTTTATTAAATTAGTAAAAATATGAGGTTACTTCTAATCGTTCATAAGTTTATAATTTTTTTTTACTAGCCGTACTCGGCTACACCTGGCTGAGGCTCTGTCTGGATAAATTGAAAAGAAAGCCAATATTTCTTTTATCCACAATCCATGAGATACAATTAAAATATTTAACCTCTATTTGTAACAACAACAGAATCGAAAACATTTGTCAAGATGCACGCTGTCTGCCATGAGCATCGTTCAGTATTGCGAGTGTTGCTGTTTCGTTCAACGGATGGCGCCTCTGTTGTCGTAATTTTTTTAATAACATGTTTTTACCTTTCACAGGTAAAATGCCTATCATTGGTGTTTTCATGTGTTTGAATGCAACGTTGTATCAAAATTTAAAAGCAATCACTTAAGGAAATTTAAGTTTTTGAAAAAAAAAACATTTACATATTTATTTATATGATTACTGAGACGAATAAGAAAAATATATTTTTAGATTAAGTTGTGGATTATGGAGCTTATCTTTAGCATATTTTTGAGATTTTCGTCCTATTTTTCAGTATACAAGTCATGTTTTTAATAACAGATTAATGTAAGAACAAATATAATTTAACAAACCCGGATGTTATTTCATTACTTCCAAATTAATAAATTGCCTTTTCAAGACAATATCAATTAGTTGGAATATTTAACTTTTAGTAATTTAAATAAAGTAGGCAGGCACCCATTTAAAAAAAAGCATAGTATTTCTACAGCTAAATAACGTTCTTTATTATATTTAGGCCCAGTTATCGATGAATCGCAAGTTAATTTTCTTTAAACCCAGGTAACATTTGAGGTAATTGATTTTTTTTAAATTAACATACATACACACATACATACAACCGTTATCCACACCCGATGGTGCATAGGGCATGTCATTATATAAATGCAGTGTTATCTTGATCGCTTTTATTAAAATACCGTTTTTGTACTTAAAATTCAGTTTTTCTACGAAGTAAATATATGGTTTTAAAAAGAAAAGAGTTATTGAAAGATAAGGACTTAAAACAATTTGAAAACTTTTTTAAAAACATATGTATATTCTAAAAAAAATAGTTTTTTTAATGCGAGTATAATATTCAACAAAAAATGCGCGCGAAAACACGTCCGACTTGTAGTGCAGCCGTCCGCGTTCTAAATTTGAAGATTGCTCTTTTAAGTTCCTCCTTATTCATTTTTTATGCATCGTGCACATTCTAAGAGTTTAAACTTTTACAAACAAGTTTTTGATAGGCAAATTTATGACCATAATCGACCCCGAAATCACCGATTAAATCAATACTGGATGATAGAAAATGGCATAAATTTGAAAGCAAATATCGTAGGTGTTTCGATACGTTTGTTAGTTGCCCCAGAATTGTTCTCGGCATCGCCGGCAAACAAACAAACCGCTACATCAGGACGACTCCTCATTATGTTGGGTATGAAAATACACGGCAGGGAATACTCAGACGTGACTGCTAGCGGAGTCGCTGTGCTGGAGGTACGGGAGACAAGATCCCAGCCCACGTGCGAACGCTTTCAGTACGAAAATAATCGTGTATGTATTAGGAAAGTTTATTGTCACGAATGCAGCGAGATGCCTTGCTCTACTATTATTATTTGTCGCAGCGTCAGACTGAGCCGCAAACATCCGGATGAATGTACAAATGTACATTCAATTAGAGCGGATCGTTCTCCGAGTATCTCGGTCATATTATATGGCTACCAAAATATTTAAAAAATAAAGTATTTTTATTTTATTTTATTTGAAAATTTTACATAACAGTTATATAAATACATTTATATAAGAGTAACACAAAACAGGTATTTGTAGCACTCCAGTTATAAAATTTCACATTTCGCTCATTCCTGTCAAGAACGTCATAAATCAAAAAACTTGATTTTTCAGGAGAACGTTTTAAAAGTTTGAAAATATAACACAATGTATTAAAAATAAATATCAAGCCACTTATTGAACTTTTTACTGTGCAACAGATCTTTTTAGGTTAAATTTGAAGGTTTTTCCTCCATTTGAGAAATATTTAAAATATTTAAAAAAATGATTAAACAATACCTTTTCTTCAAAATGCAAAAACAACATTTTCTGCGCTGTAGCGGGTAAATATTAAGTTAAAAATATGCCTCTTTTGCTGGGATATAGTACATTTTCTGGGCATTCCGAAAACATGTACAACTGAAAATTGTAATTTATGACGTTCTTGAAAGGAGTGAGCGATTTGTGGAGGTCTTCTCCAAAAAGTTACAGTTCCAATATTGGACAAAAAATCATTTTAACGCAAATCTGTTCTGTTTACTGTATTCTATCGAAACCTTCATTAATGTTGCGACAAAACGTGACCAATCCTGTGTTCAACCAATATGAAATCATTAAATCGCACCAAAACGTAACAATTTTACAAGCTAGAATTCCTGATTACTTAAAATCATTTATAATGGAAGTGTAACATTTTGGTTACGACTTGCACATTTATAATTTAATATAAATACCTGGAAGAGGGACGGGAAAGAGAAAAAGGGGAAAAGTGAAGGATAGTAAAGACAGGGAAGTCAAATGTGAAAAATACTTCACAAACTCTCAGACCAGTAGAATTTTTTTTTTTTAAATTTATTCTGCAATTAGTGGGGATCGCACCCGTAACATCAGTTTCACAGTCGAGCGTCTACCAACTACCCCACGGCGCCTGTCGTGTGTCGATAATTGGATAATGGAGGTGAGTAGATACGAAATAGATCGTGTCATTGGCCATATCATCCATGATTGCATGACTCATTACAAACTAATTACTTACAAATACTCATTGAACGATAATTAAATGTGTCCTCGCCACGGAAAAAGCCAGTGAGGACACGTTGTTGTAAAATTTAAATTGTTATAGTGTATATAATGAAATAAATAAGTAAGTACTTTGGTGAGATGAAAATAAGCTTTTTATTGAGCAGAAACTCTTTTATTAGTATGTGAGGTCCGAATCCTGGATTATAATCACACACATGAGAAAAGCCAGAAAATATCATTTTTATTTTTATTATTTAAGCTTATAATTTGACCAGATAAAAGTGATCACTTAAACCTCTAATCTCACTTAATCTCTACAAATTTTATACTTATAATTATTTATTAATTATAATTTTCTGTATTTTCAAGGTCCGAGATTTATATGAAATCTCGACAGATAAAAACAGAATTTGCAGGGCGATGTAGAACTTCAAGATGAACTCCTACATTTTAGGATTGTGTTTTTAGTAAGCTTTTAAAATGACTTTTCACCTTAAAATTTTGACTATTATTGTCAAAACATTTTCCAATTAAAGAGCGATCCACCCTAATGTTGATGTATATATTTAGGTAATAATAATATTATTCTCGTTTACGGTGACAGAGCTCTTACTCCGCAATATCGTGGAATTCAATTTTATTTATTTATTTTGAAAACATATTTATTTACTATCGTTGTTTCCCCTTAAGAAGATCAAGGGTTGTCTTGTTCGTCTGACAGCGATCTGTTTTTATTTTCACCCTTTATAATGGATACATTTCAATATTTTTTGTAGGGTTAAATATATGTAACTGTATTTTAACATCTCTTTAGGACTTAATATCAAACGATTTTGCCTTGGTATATTTTTATTTTATTATTGTTATTAAATGATATCCACCTTCGTAGTGTAATGGTCAGCACCCTCGGCTACCGTTCTGGAGGTCCCGGGTTCGATTCCCCGGGGGGTGGGGGTCAAATATATATAAGTGATTTTTTCACTCTATTATTTATTTAATATTACCCTGGACTAATACCTGAAGCAGAGGGCTGATCACCTTTCTTTCATGTGTTTACGATCAAGATAATACTGCGTTTATATGATGCTGTGCCCTATGCACCATTGAGGTGCGGATAAGGGTTAGAGAGAGAGAGAGAGAGAGAGAGAGAGAGAAAATGATGGTTAGTTAGTTTATTATGTTTTGAATATTGAAAGCATTAACTTTGTGGATCATATTGATATATTATTTCGAGAAATAAAAATACTTTGTGTTTTGATCCACTCACATTGTTGCCGAAACTAGTTGGTTAATAAAAATGTGAGTGGATCAAAACACAAAGTATTTTTATTTCTAGAAATAATATAGTTAGTTTATTGTTACTATATTAAATTGATTTTTCTTTCTATGCCCTGTTTATTTTCAGATTTCTATTATAATGACTCTGTACTTATCCCTATTCCTAACATCATGGAACAGCTGTCCTACCCTGAGTCCAGTTCCTGATATTCCGCAGCCACGACACTCTTTTTCTTCCTAATCATCACCTCCTTTCTACCTTTCCCTGGATTATGGTTTGAAATAGGTAATACTATGAACTAACTAACATTACGTGTCTAAAGTATTTCAATATTTTGAATCATTCTTTAAATAATTTTCTCTAAGTTTAAATATGTTAAAAATATGCACATGTTCGTGTAGTTCATAAACATTACTTAAATGGAAATACTTTCTCTTAAAAATACCAAACTTTTCACATCACAAAAAATACCTTTATCTTTAAAGTGAATGTTAAAATCTCATTTATTCTCCGATATTTCTGGGACATTGAGTAAATCCATCAATTCATAAATCAACTATCACTTTTACTAATAGTAAGGTCCACCTTCCAACTTATTCTTAATAAATCACTCCATTCCTCTCCGTTTATTCATTCCTTCCAACTTTTGAACAAGACTAATTATCTGAATTTTACACACTTCTATTTGAGTTAAGTTCTATTTAACTCATTGTCTCGATGAAGGAACACCCATTCAGAATCTGTTATACGAGATAATGATGTGGTACTAATTTTTTTCATTTTATATATTTAAATAAATTGAAAAAATATAGTGCACATATCGCTCACTCCTTTTAAGAACGTCATAAATCAACAAAAAAACTTGATTTTTCAGGAGAACGTTTTTAAAGTTTAAAAATATAAAACAATGATTTAAAAATAAAATACCAGCCACTTATTGAACTTTTTACTGTGTAACAGATCTCTTCAGGTAAAACCTGAAGGTTTTTTCTCTATTTGAAAAATATTGAATATATTTAAAAAATAATTAAACAATACTTTTTCTTCAAAATGCAAAAATAACACTTTCTGCCCCACGGCGGGTAAATATTAAGTTAAAAATATGCCTCTTTTGCTGGGATATAGTACATTTTTTTGGGCATTCCGAAAACATGCACAACTGAAAATTGTCAATTTTTGATTTATGTCGTTCTTGAAAGGAGTGAGCGAAACATGTTCACACAAACATTTTGTGTGGATTTTTTGTAAAAATGATATTTTATTTTTATTTTTACACAGTATCTTGAGATATTTTATCGTTTACTTTATTTCCTAGTATTTTATTTAAGCGTATGTTAAATTTCTTGATATCTTTTTAGCGTATTTGAATGAGCGTAGCGTGTTTGAATTCCTTTGGCCTAAAGTTCTGTTATATTTTTACTAACTTTTATTCTTTGAAATAATAATTGATTTTAATTAAATGCGTTATTGAGCTTAAATGACTTACCTACATTTTTTGCGTATATACTTAATAACTAAGTTCATTATGTGTTATACATAAGTGTACAATTATTGTTAACATATTAAAATTAAGCTATAATTATAATATATAAAGTTGTAATATTTTATGTATTAAAAACTGATATCTTGAGTTTTAAGTTGTATTTGATTTATTTATTGATTTGGCGTTTAGTTTGTAGAACTCCATTTTTGTATTTTATTGTTAAAAAATCACATAAAAATCGATTTTGTGACAACTGTTTCGCCTAGTTAAGGAATTTTCAAACAAATTAAATACATTTAGAAGACTACAAAAAAATCATTGTTAGATTTAACATTTCATACATAAATTATAATGGGTTCTACAAATTTAACGCCAAATCTATAAATTAATTGTAATATTTTAGTTGAAAGATAAACATGAATGCAAGTTTGGAATTTTTAGTGTCTTCCCTGTCGGATATCTTTTGAGATTGAACCCAGCATCTTCTCAGTAATCTTAGATGCCTCGTGTCTTCCATAAACACTTCACCGCACAGTGTGAGAATCAGCCAATCTAGCTGTACTAAAGTCCTAAAATGAATATCTTCATTTAGTATTAATTGTATGTCTAATATGATTTTGAAAGGTTGATCTATATAAAACTTAAAAATTTTGATTTGTAAAAATCTCTGTGTTAGTTTGGCAGCGTCGTAAACTATGTTATGGCGGAAGTACTGTGAGTTTTCAGTTATCAGTCAAATTTTATTAGTGCGTTCGGATGATTGTTTTATGCGCTGTGGTGATTATTTTTACGAAAACTGTCATGGAGTCTACAAAACAAGGTATACTTATTATTATTTTTATTACAAAATGTCAAATATATAATCGATCCATTTTAAATAAAATTATAACAAAATTACAAAATCAATTTTTTTTTTAGAAACTTTTGTCAAATTGAATAGACTTTAGAAAAAAACTTCTTCGAACACCACTCTAAAAGTACCACTATATTATATTTTCATTCTTTATCTATTTAGGCCCGTAGATTTTTTCTGCCAAAAGGTGCAAACCTTAATTTTTTTCCCTTTTTTCAGTGAGCGGGCGAACTTTTATTCGGAGTGAATTGTTTAAGCTTTGGCGTGATATCGATGTAGCATCGCGAAAAGAAAATATTTCCACTTACATAATGAACTTCTTTGGTTTTTCTTTGTGCAATAAAACTACTTAGATATATTTAAATAATTTTGTGAGTGCTTTATGTTGCAAATTTTATGTTCGTTGGCAAAAAAGTAAGAGAAATATGAGTACATTCTTGAAATACAATTCTAAACGGCTCAATGTATCAGTTACTTTGCCAAAGCATATTCTTAGTACTATGCCGTCTGTTTGTCAACCGTATCATAACACTCGCACTAGGATTGGACGGCCACTGAAAAATTTCGAAGAAACATGTGAGAGGGTAAAAAAATTCAACTGAAATTAAGGTGAATGAAAATCACAAAATGTTATTTACGATGGTAGATGGACCAATTTGTAGCACTCTTTCATCATAAAAATCTTCAAACAAATGCTATATTTGTGGTGCAACTCCTCGAGAGATGAACAATGACAATTTTATCACCAAAATTCCAGATCAAAATATGTATTCATTTGGAATATCTCTCCTCCATGCGTGGATTCGATTTTTCGCATGTCTCCTGCATATTGCATATCGTTTGAATATTTAAAAATGGCAAATTAGAGATAAGAGTGATGAAGAAAACCTTCAATTAAGAAAAATGGTTTTACAAGAAAAATTCAGGGAAGAAATGGGTGTTTTAGTGGACATACCTAAACATGGTACTGGCAATACAAATGACGGCAATACTGCAAGTAAATTTCTAAAAATTCCTCAAAAACAGCAGCTATTACAGGGTTAAATGAAGAATTGATCCAATGATTTAAAACTGTTTTAGAGGTTTTATCTTGTGGATATGACATAAATATTAATGCTTTTGATAAGTTTGCGTGAGAGACAAGACTAATTTTTTAAAAACATTATTCTTGGTTTTACATGCCTGCAAGTGTCCATAAAATTTTAGTACACGGTAAAGAAATTATAGACTCTTGTATTCTACCTATCGGTAAACTTTCGGAAGAAGCACAAGAAGCTAGACATAAAGATATTAAAAGATTTAGAAGGGACAATACGAGTAAAATATCAAGAATTGATACAAAAAGAGATTTGCTGCACATCCTTTTTATATCTTCTGACCCTTTCATAACAAGTTTGAGGAATCTTTCACAAAAAAGCTGTAAATTATCTTCTGATTTTCTACGTTTATTAAAAACTCCCGAAGTACCATATTCGGGTTCATCTGATAGTGAAAATAGCAAAAGTGACTGAATCACAGTGATTTATAAACATTTTTTTAAATATATCCTATTTGAGTTCAAATTTTTTGGCTTTTTTTTTGTTAGAGCTTTTATTGTATTTCTGTTTTCTATTACCAATATTAAAAACGTGAGAAATTTAATGTATTATTTTATTAAGTGAAACCATAATTTATTTTTAAAACGATTATGTACAATGGAAGGTTCATCGAATAATATCTCGACCTTTGAATGACATACTTTTACCGTGTACTTACACATTCTAATAAAACTATTTCTAATCTCTATTCCTGGTTTCATTACCTTTAAAATGACGTATCACACATAGTATACATAACTAAGGTTAGGGAGTTATTAATTTAGTACAGCTAGATTAGCTGATTCTCACACTGTGCACCGCCCGCCCAGCTGGGGGGATTCCGCCCACCGTACTCGTGTAGCCGTTTCACAGCCGCGATAATAGTGACAATCTCTCCTGTTTCACACCATTTATCCATTTATTTCCTAGAGATAGTGTCGCAGTTCGTCTCACTATAGAGCGCTTATGCACTACACGGAATTTTACTATCCGGCTGTCTGGTTAACATGATAAAACGGATGATTGGCTCGGATCGGCTTGTGCTTTTGATCGTCTTTTTTCGGATCGGTGCGCGTTCACGGTGCGCCTGAATTTTATCACGTTAAACTGTCGTAGTTGTTGGAACTTTACTATCCGGCAGTCCGGTCTTTTCAAATAACGTGTAGTGCACAAGCCAATCATCTGTTTTATCATGCTAACCGGACTGCCGGACAGTAAAATTCCGTGTAGTGCACAAGCGCCCGTAGGGCGGCCGGTCGGTTCCGGGTGGGCGGGGACCATGGCTGTCCGACTGTCTGATGTATTTTGGCGAGATGGTTTTTTTTAGAAGGTTTTCCAGGAAATTCTCGTCCGGTTAATTTTTCTCGGAACTTTCGTGATCTCCGAGGTGGAAACGTTTAAAAAATATACTAATCTCGGTTAAATACCTGTTTAAGTATCGCACTGGAGGATTTTAATCGTTTTATTATCTTTATTTTACGGTGCTGTTCTTACTTCTACTAATCCTAATTACATGATTTCTTTTTCCTTTTGACAACCTTCAATCAGCATTCTACTTCTTTTTGTTGAATTTTTCATGTTTACTTATATTTTTATTTTAAGTATTTATAATTAATTTAATTACGTAGTTTTAAAGTAGTGTTAAACCAGTTGAAAGTCCAATAAGTTGGATAACGCATACTTTTTAGTTATTTTTTAATTATTTTCTTTCCTTATTAAACCTGTTTTTTTGTGTCTCGCATTGACTGCAAATTTTACGGAACTGATAAAAAAAATACAATGAAAATAATTGTAAGATATGTGACGTGTATTTCCAACATCTTTAAATTAATTTTTCGTATTTTTTTTTAGTTCACCTCAAACTTAAAATGAAGATTTTATAAAATAACAGCAATATCAGGTTTGTTCTTGATTTGTTGTAATGTGTCCTAAATACTAAACGAACAAAGGTGGTATCCTCTTTTGTTAACATTGGAAACAGCTGGTTAAAGTTAAATATTGTATTAAAGTTAAATATTTCAAAATTACAGGTGTACTGAAAATTTCAAAGAAGATCTGTACATTTTTCAACTGAAGGGGGTACTTTGAAACAGGCCTATCTATCTCACGGGCCGCATACAGCGTATAACAGCTGTGAACATGACCAAACAAAAATCTTAATCCTACATACCCTTTTGAGATTGCAACTAAATATATCATTATAACTGAGTAACCACGCCGCTTTCCCGAAGGGGTAGGCAGAGAGAATAGAAAGCCATACCAATCATCTGGTTTTATTACCAACCATATCCGCCTCATAAATTTGTTTTACCTACTATCCTTTCTTCACTCATGCGATTCACATGCCTAAACCATCTCAATCACCTTTCTTAATTTTATTGATAATGCTTATCTCAGCCTTGCATTTTTTCCTTATATCACAATTTGAACATGTAATATACAACGTTTTGTCGCAAATTCGTCTGAAAAAATGCATTTTGACTGCATTCTGTCTACTGTTATCCTTCTTTTGCCTACTCCATGCTTCACTTCCATACTTACAATATCATTATAAATATAATAATACCAATTTCAACATCCTATTAATTGATAAGCAATGAGATTCACAATAATCCTTTGTTCAGGTCGCTATTTAGAAATATACATTTGCGAACAGCTATCTTCAAGGATTAAGCTCACTAAGAATAAAACTAGAACCCAAATATCAAATGATTACCTTGAGAACGCATTCAGACCTGCAGCTACTTCCATCAAACCGAATATCAAAGCTTTAATTACTCAAAAACAATGTCAAACAGCTCATTATTTTAATTTTGCTGTTTTTTCTTTGATGGTTATTATAAAATATGTATAAAAAATGTATTTGATGTTACTTAACCATGTTAACTATAAAATTGGAAATGAGAACACTTGTTTTTTACCACTTGAGTTATATTTATTTTAACGACTAGTTATGGAAGCTGCAGATACTTCCATCTTCGGGCCTGAATATAAACATGTTAGTTTAAATTCAGACCCGAAGATGGAAGCATCTGTATCTTCCGAAACTAGTCGTTAAAATAAATATAGCTCAAGTGGTAATAAACAAGTGTTCTTATTCACAATTTCGCCATGTCTTACCACAAAGTGAATGCCGAAACAATAATAAAAGACGTTAACTATATATTTTCCTTTTTTATTGTTCATCTATGTATCGTTATTTTAATTGTATTTTGTGGGTGACTTAAAATAATAAATGGTTGGACACTCCTGCTATAAAACATAACAGCTGTTAAAAGAATAACCTATATTTCACAATCGTTACACATGTACCCTAAATTTATTATTACATGAAAAGTTCTCTGGTTTGTGATACATATTTCTTGAAACAAAGCAACTTTATTCCTCTTACTTCTTTTTAGTATAGGGATTGATTACTTCATAAATGGTATACTTTTTAAAAATGAAAATCATTTATTGACAATATTTTAAGTATGTACAAATGTTTTTTTACAAGTATAATATAATTTTAAAATGGTATTTTCAGGCGTTTTTTAGTATGTGAAATAATTTAAAAGGATCTTACACGCAGTCTCCTAAACTAATTTAAACATTAAATTTCGACCAAAGATTTTTCCTTTGAAGATTACATATTTAGAACAAACGTTGTGTGTTGTCACTTGTGACATACATACATATATACAACTTTCTGAATTTTCAGTTTTAAGGTATGTAGTCATGAGAGGAATGAAGTGACAATATTTTAAGGGTTTTATTTTTACTCACAAATTCTGAATGAATTTCGTTATACTTTAAGAGTTATTTGTTACTATGATTTTATTTTCATAAACCTTTCTGCATTTAAAAACTTAATCTTTTTTAACAAAAGATGTCGCCAAAGAAGTAGCAAAGATTAAAGAGTTTCTGTTAAATAAAAAGATTATTTTCATCTCACCCATAGATGTATCTAGCGAAGTTCTAGTGATTCAATAACAATGATTCGAAATCGGATCATATACATATATAGAACTTCCAACAGTTTGAGTAGTGTGGTTGTCAATAATGGGTAGAATTGGTGAATGTTACACGTGTGTAAAGTGATCACTTAAACCGGCCTATGACGGTCGTCAGCCCGTAAATGCCCAGACTTCCATATTCTTCTTCATCTTTGATGAGATGTCAAAAAATAATATGAACCTACTATTGATGGAGTATCGTCTGTATAAATTGCTACACGTAACTCCCATGATATTGTCAACTGTACTTAGTATGATGATTTCCATATTCTTCTTCACCTTTGATGTGATGTCAAAAAAGAATAACGCCTATTTATTTTACGAATATTGCATTTACGTAGATTTTTAAGCTCACGATTTTAAATTGGCGAATGAGGCAAACAGGGGGTGAGAGAGTTTTCGTGAGAAAGTTTTCGTTAGAGAGTTTTGGGCGTAGGCGGGGGCGGGGGCGGCCGAAGAAAGGCTGAAGGCAAGCATTAGTCAGGCGACGTCTCAGGACTAGCCGGTAGCGAGGCGGAAGACTGCCCGCGACGGATTGATTTGTGGATGCTGATGCTGTTGTATATATCTAGATCCATAAATCTAACTCGGTTTATTTACGGATTTATCTATCTGTGCTTTTATGTACGGTGTATAAGTGTCTGCCAAACTTTTGTACCTCTCGACACGCGAGCGGTTTTTTTTAACCTTACGCTATTTTATTTATTTAAGGGGATACAATGCAACACAGAATTCAAGCGAGTGTTTTTGCCTAGAATTTTCACCCATGAATTACACGAAATTATAGTTACTTTAAACATAAAGAGTAAATCCACTCACGAGTAGGCATAGGCTATGAAACTTATAAAGTTGAAGCCTGAGTAGGGACATGAAAAGCGGTGTTGTATAACCCGTAGCTAGATTTCAGAGTCACTTGGACGTTAGGTAATAAAAAAAAAACACACACACACAGAATTCAATCACTGGCCGACCGCCGTAGAGGTAACACGACTTTCCACGACCGATTTGTTTAAATAGTATATTTTGGGTACTTATTTGTTTTTAGAATATATATTAATGTGTATAGAAAAAATATTTTTATACATTTTATTTTAACTCTTTGTTTTCATAACCATATAATTATTTCGAAGAAAATCTTATTTTTTTAGTGCACAAGCGTGTTTAAAAAAATCAATTGCGTAAAATGTTACCTGGAATTAAAGAAAATTAAAATGCGACCCAACGAATACTGAACCTTTATGATTTTTTTAATGAAATTTCATTTATCATTTTCCTTGATTATTATGTACAAAGTTAATAAATCATAAGTGTACTTTTTTTTCTTTTAACTTAAAAAAAGTTTTATTTTAATCTGTGTTGGAAGCAGGATGGATGATCTAGTGTGGGCCAATCGGGAACTTCTCAGCATTTACTCATTGCTGGGGGGAAACCACGTAAAACTCCTCAAGAGAAGCTGGACTATTGAGTGTCAGCAGACCTTCCGTTCCACTAGAAGAGGGTTCGGCATTTTGTGTCCTAGCTTAGTTTACAGTACCAATGTCCTTAACTATTTTTAAATATGATACAACTGTTACGAAAAAACTTAATTGTAATAATGAAGATTGTTGACGTCTCAACATGGAAGAAGAAGAATATGGAAGTTTGTGTATTTACAGGGCTTACGACCTGTCATGGGCTGGTTTAAGTGATCACTTAATACACGTGTAACGTTCATCATTCTACCCATGATTGACAACCTCACTACTCAACTTTCGGAAGTTGAATATGTTATAATTGACACTTTCTTTCACACGCGAGTTCCCGGCACTATCCATGGTTGAGTTGAATAAGTTTTTATTTTATTTAACAGAGACCTGAATGAATGGCGAATAATAATAATACTAGACGAAATTGAATAAATATTAACAATTTTTCTTTTATTTTAAAATCATATTGTCTTAGCATCTGCAGCCGCCGGCGAGACATTTTTTTCGTAGTACATCGGAACACTCTCGCGACATATTTTGAGAGACGCTGGTTTATGCTATGGCATTCTTCTCACCGTTACTCATATTTATTATTGCTCATACTATAATATTGTAAAACAAGTTATTTTGACCCGTGCAGAAAAGATAGAATGAGAATGAGAAAATAGATGACGTATTAATCCTTATAACAAAATATAGGTGGAATTAATATATTTTATAAAAAAGTCATTTGTGGCAATTCTTCACCAACCGCTATGAATGTGCTCTTCGAAAAAGCTGCATTTGGCAAAGACTCGATTGATGAAAACCTTTATACGAAATGGATTAACCTACCTACCTTCCTAACCATCTCACCGCTTCTCCTCAAGGATAAGCAGAGAGAAAAGGTCGCCACACCACTCTGTCTTTGCAAATATTCTTCGCCTCTTCCGCATGCATGCATCTCCTTATACATACCCGCCGATTATATCGACTCCTGACCTACTTTCAAGTATTTTAAATACCTGATCATGTCTCGAAATGGATTGAACTATTATGTATTCTTTAGTGAGCTAAAATCCTCCGTTTATGAATACTCTGAAAATATTGTTAACTAAATATCATTAATTAATTTAGCATAAATCTTGTAGAAAATAATAATTATACCGATATTCAAAAAAATATATAAAAGAAGAAAAAAAACGTACAAGACCACTTTTGAGTGTACTTATGTAGAGTGTTAGTGAGAACATCTGTTGTATTCAACATTAGTACTGTCTACATAAATAAATTCGAAGGTGTATCGTGAGCATTTAACCAGCTCATGACAGGTCATAATCTCTGTAAATACCCAGACTTCCATATTTTCTTCATCTTTGTTGAGATGTCGAAATGTAAACTCACATTGGCCCATGCCAAAATGTAAAACAAACCTGTGTTAAGAAACCGAGATTAGTGGACAAGTATTTGGACACACTCAAAATGTTGTCTTTCTAAATATCCTTGAATTCATCTTAGTTGAGTTATTTATTAAAATCTTTTTGATATGATTATTTATGTATTTTTTTCGGACGAAATAAAAGCTTTGTCATTTATTACTATTGAAACAATAAAAAGTTGTACAGCATTAAGCTTAATGCTTCATCCCTGCTCATTTTTACTACTTCCTGGGGTTCGCATTTGAATATTAAGTGTGCGTTTCCATGTCTGGTACGTCGGAGCTTTGATTCGGGGTGAAATTTATGTTATTACTTGCATCAGTATACGAAAAAAAGAAATAAATTTGATTGCCTCTTGTAAAATTTAATTAAATTTATTTTCTTCCGCAGCCATATCCGCCTCGGGTCTTTTACATACATAATTTACTCATCGTCTTTTTACTATGCTTAGCTGATATATTAACTGTACCTATGCTATGTTATAATTTCAATAGATACAGTTTAATACTAATTACATTTTTGACATGATATCTTTCAGTTAAATCTTGATTTTTTTTTCTTTTTTTATTAACATAAATTGTATACATTTATTTAAATCACGGTTTTAAACATATTTAAAATAAAGTACAGAGACACACCAAGCCACCTTGTGTGTCTTGTCGGTGAAGCTCTTTTTGAATACATTTTTATTGTTTTTAACCATTTTAACCTAATATACACTCAAAAAAGAGAGAAAAATTAAGAATATGAACTATTATACAATTTTCATATAATTAACTCTTGATCATTCAACATTCCTTTATTTTGCCTTTGTTCCATATTTTATTTTGACCTCTAACATCCGTCGGCAACAAATTAAAAATGTTCGGAACAATATATTGCAGTGTTCGACTCCCATATTTATTGTTTATTCTTGTGACTATCAAACCTTCGTTGTGGTTGTGTACTAGAATATTTCTATATTTTCGATGTTTATATTATTTATTCGTACTTGCATCATAAAAATAAATGTACAGGTTAATTCCTTATGATTTTTTTTTAAACTTTCATTGACAGATCACACTTGAGTCGTATCGTACTGTCATGGTAAAGTTATTCAGTTTTGTTTGACATATCATCATGGAAAGACTTACACCGTAAGAATATTTACAAATTGTTCAATTTCAAGATCCGCTATTTTCGACCAAAAATTTATTCAGCGATGAGGCCCATCTCTGGCTTAAGTCTTTGCGGATAATCCAGGTTCAATTAAGGCATTGGAAGCCAATATTACTCCATACCGATCGAAATGCTGAAACGCGTCATCGAAAATCGGGCCTTAAAATAGACGTTGCAAGTCACTGCCAACATTTGAAAGATATTATCTTTATAAAATAAATACCAAAAATTGCTCTTTACGATGATAGTAAAGATACCATAATTAATTTGAATTTTTGGACTTTTATTAAGAATTTTAAAAATGGTCATAATTATTCACACTATACAGTATTATCATATGAATTTCGAAAACACAAAATTTACTCTTATTTATATAAAACTGTAATCATATTCATTTTCTGCAATAGTTCAATATGTTCGGTTTAGTAAGTGATAACGTAGTATAGTTGTTAAAGAGATCATCCCTGGTTCGATTCCCAGGGGTGTCAAACTAGATGCTTGTGATATTTAACTTCAGTATTTACTTAAAGTCCCCTCGTCTGATACCTTAAATGTACGGCTGATCACCTTGCCTACGTGTAACTAATGATCAAAGTAATTCGTCGATGCGATGCAATACCCTGTGCACCATTTGGTGAACGAGCTTTAATGAAACTGCATTTAAATTGCATTCCGTAATGCATTTACATGTATTACGGAATATTAACAAAGCGTATATTTTAGAGTTTTGCATGTTTTTTTTTGTTTTATTTTAGTAACACCATAACTTCCTTCTATAACACGTGTAAGCCATTCAGCCTTCATTTTATGACTGTATAATTTTGTCAAAACTCGTGTCTTCGCATTTTTATCCCCCGGCTATTTTCCGTCTGCCGTTATAATTGATTTATCATAAGCAGACCAGACTCGCTGCGTCGTAGGGCTATGATTAGTTTTATTGGATAAATTAGCTAAGATCAAGGTTTCGGGCCAATGCTCGCGCGAGGCAACGCACATACCGGGTTGTCTGCCAATTTTTCAGTATTCTTAAATAATAGGCCAAGCTGCGGTGCGTATTTATATTATGTATGGCGGCTATTATTAGAAACCGATATATCGTCTATCCTCAGGTCAAAGACACGTCACGCGGGAGATGAACGAAGTATACCAAAGTCACAATCTTATTTCCCGCGCTCGTTTGTCACGTACTTTACGTAAAAATAATGTTTCCCTTAAATTTTAGAGCTTTGGTCGTCATTAGGTAATAAAACCCACACATACACACAAATATATGTATGTATGTATGTGTGTGTGTGTGTGTGTGTATATATATATATATATATATATATATATATATATATATATATATATATATATATATATATATATATATATATATATATATATATATATATATATATATATACATCCAATAAGGTACCTGAATTATTTCACATACTGAGAGACGCCTGAAAATTTGTACGTGAAATGTGTCAAAAGTAATATCTAATTACACGTATGTAAATAATTTCCCAGCATATGAAATTATTCGAGAAGGATGTTGCATTCATTCAATAGTAAGGGCCTCTGCTAAATAAAAAGCACACGGAACATATTGCACATTTCTTTTCGTTAGACATTTATACAAATAGAAACGTGCTAGAATAGAAATATAAATCATTGTGTACTTTTGTATTTACATGTTTAATTTGTATTTAAATTTTCAATTGAAACCAGTGTCCGATATATAAAATAACTCCTTGATGATGTGGTTCCCTAATCTACATATGAAAAAACTTCCATACTACTCATTATCTGAATGCGACTTGTGCGTCTATTGAAATATTTTAACACAATTTTTCTTATAATTGGATTTCTGTGTATATTTTTTTTTATATATTTTGTATGTGAATCTATGGTATTTGTATGATTAACCCCGTTAAATGTTTAGTATATTTTAAGTAGGTTCGTGCATTTAGTAATATTTATTTTGATGAGAGTTTTACGAGAGTTTTAACTCCTTCTCTGTTTGTATTTAGCTATCGTTAATGTTGAAAATTTACGAATATGTTAAATACTCTTTTATTGCTTTTAATAAATCTTTGCTTGTCATGTTAGAGTGTTAAACCGGATGTAAAGGGTTCAATTACAATTATTATTTAACAAAACTCATAAAAGCTCATCATATGGAGAAAGTATAGGGTGAATATTACATTTACCGACTACTCAAGAAAACTTTGTAATTTAAATCAATTATACATTATTTTATTGATTGTTTCGGCATTGACTTTGTGGTAAGACATGTTACAATGATTAAAGAAAACACTTGTTTTTTACCACTTGAGTTTTATTAAAGACTACATGTTTCAGAAGTTAAACTTCCATCATTCAGGTCGGTATAATAACTAAAATATAAAATATAAAATTGTTCTATAAATAAGGAGAGGGGAAAGTTAGAGGGAGGGGGTAAGTCAAGGGGCGGAATTTGAAAACGAAGGAAAAAGGAAAGCAAAGGTGAATTATTATACCTTGTTCCATATAAAGGCCAAATTATGAATTATCTTGAAAATTTAGAAATCCAAAAAAACCTAAATTCTAATAATAATTTATTAAATAATATATTGTTTCAAAATTCTTCACCATTGCTTTCCATTTTTCCTTTGTTTTTAAATTCCGCCGCTTGACTAACCCCCTCCCCCTAACTTTCCCCTCTCCTTATTTATAGAACAATTTTATATTTTATATTTTAGTTATTATACAGATCTGAATGATGGAAGTTTAACTTCTGAAACATGTAATAAAAATAAACAATAAATACAGTTAAAATTGACAGTACATTTAGCAAAAGTTTAATGACCTCTGTATAGTCGATTATGGCATTATACTTGCTCAAAATATAGAAAATACCTTAATCGTCCAACCAATCAATCACGGCAAACGTCGAAATCTTTACCCGGCGAAATATGATATCGATCGCAAGATCCGAGTAGACAATTCGTCGTTAGGTTGTTGCGAGTAGATATGATGTCTCGCTTGTGTTTGGAGCAAATTATTATGTATTCGGAAATAGCCTCGTTTAACCCAGTTTCGCATTTCCCTCTCGCCGATACATCTGTCTGGTATCTGGCGGGAGATTTCGAGGTCATGGCACGTTGTCAAGAGTAGCGTGAGAATGTATTATAACAATAATTTTTTTGCTCACTGAAATAGCCGTTTACTTCCTGACGTTAAAAGTGAAACTCCAAACAAACCACTGCGTATTTGTGAGCTCATCGACGCCTACCGAGGGGCGGATTCTAATGACGATCCAATAATATACATTTGTGTTTATATTCTCGTGTGTATATATATATATATATATATATATATATATATATATATATATATATATATATATATATATATATATATATATATATATATATGTATATATATATATATATATATATATATATATATATATATATATATATATATATATATATATATATATGTGTGTGTGTGTGTGTGTGTGTGTGTGTCCTCTGTAGTGCAATGGCCAGCACGCTCGACTACCGTACTGGAGGTTCCAGGCTCGATTCCCAGAGGGGAGTCAAATAAAAATGTGGAAGTGATATTTTCACTCTAATATTATTCGATGTAACCTTTCATCAATATGAAGAAAGGATAGTTAAAGAAATTTGCGAGGCGATTTTGGTTTGTAATAAAAGCAGAGGAAGACCGAGGAAAATTTGGTTTAATTAAGTATTTCAAATACTTGAAAGTGGTCAGGTCGGGAGTCGGGAGGCGAAGATTGTGTGTAAAGATATATTGATGTGTGAATTAATTTTAAGTTTTTTTATCTTTTAATTTCATATAAGAAATACATTTTTCAAACATACACTGTAAACTTTTTTGATAGCTTTTTTGTTTGGCTATGGGCCATCGACGCATCGTCCAAAAATGATTTTAACCTACTTTCCTTTTTTGAATTGATCTGAAATTTCGCATAATTATTCATTTTTGCTTGAATCTTCTGTGGTCCTAATAGAAAAGAAACATTGTAAGAGTCTACTTCTAAAATTGTGTACATGGAAGAGTCACACCACCGATGCAAGCTTGCCAGCGTAAACATACTTTCACAGTTTGACAGTCGATGATAAATTAATATGCAATAGTATTCTAAAGCAGGGTTCCCCAAACATTTTATGCGATGAAACACTCCATAAATCCTGCTATTGCTATTATTAAACACCTTTTGTTAATATTATATTCTGCAAATATTTATATCTTATGTATTGTACGAGTATTCTATTTGTATATTGTATTTTGTAAATACTTAATCAAGGGGTGAGATTAGTGCTGTTCATATGTTTTGTTTAGAGAAGGTGATATTTAATTTTTAATACGTAATTTACAAATGTATAAAATTGTAAAAATATTTGATGAATATGGGTAGGTACATATCAATTTCGCAAATGTGTGGTCAAATGGTTTGAATATATTTTTTTATGTTGCAGTATGTATGTTTGTACAGAGGGAGGTCACAATAGACCTTATATGGTCGCAGTGACATAAGGGATGCAAGATCCCTTGACCTCAAAAAAAATGTATGTATGTATATACATAAAACTATTCCAGATTTTTCGGAAAACATGTTAACATTCCACGGAACGTAATTTGCGAAACCTTGTTTCATAGTTAAATATTTACTGTGAATTGTTATACATTTGTTATTCAAAGTTAAACTTGTTATACCAATTGAGCGAAGTAAGGTTGATTTTCAATAATTGTATTTAATAAATGCCATCGTATCAATTTTAGAATACAGTAAACCCCCCTACAACGTTGAGATAGGTAACCCTTTATATTAGGGAATGTTATAAGGCGTTAATGTTTTAAGTATTTTTAGATTTCACTAGTGGAAATGACTGATATGGGTCATTTAAAATTAAAATACAATTTAAAAACGTCTAAATAACGTCTCCTCCGATAACGCGGTACCTATCTCAACGTTATAAGGTGACTTACTGTAATTGTTTAAGGTTAACCGACGTCCTAGACATTTATAATATTACACTCCTCTTATCATTTTTGTCCGCCTCCATAGTGTAATGGTCAGCACGCTCGGCTACCGTTCTGGAGGTCCCGGGTTCGATTCCCAAGGGGGGTCTAATAAATATAAGTGATTTTTTCACTCTAATATTTATTCAATATTACCCTGGACTGGTACCTGAGGCGGAGGGCTGATCAACTTTCCTTCGTGTTTTAACGACCAAGATAACACTGCGTTTATATGATGCAGTGCCCTATGCACCATTGGGGTGCGGATGAGGGTTCGATATCATTCATCGTTCACTTTGTGTAATACCACTTTTAAAAACACTAATTACATACCACAAAGTTAACAATGCTTTTAATATACAAAATATTTTACATTGTATTTAATCGTGTTTATCTGAAACATTTTAATCTGAAAATATAATTAATATGCATTTTTTCCATTAAGATAAAAAACTTTTATTTTTTAGTAAATTTCAAAATAAAAGCAATATTTTTTCATCAGATTCTAAGAACAGCTATGCGATATTAAATATAAAAGTAAATTGTTTACATATAGGTTTTGAAGATAAGAAGATAAGATTCTATGTGTGATTTCATGGAAATACATGGTCTATGGATTTTTTGGCCATTATACATACAAGTGAAGCGATAATATTTTTAAAAAATATCATTCCCTCATATAATTTTCGGCCTTATTTCTTAACAAATATTTATCATACAAACAGTCGATTATTTCACCCTCCCATGTTATACATAAATGATATCGTTTATCTTCACGATGGAGTCCGATAAAACTCGAGAAATCACTTCCTTACTACTACCGGGAATTCATCAATGAAATGCACGTACTTTAAAATGAAATGTAAACATATTACATAATTGGATTTGATAAACCACTCGGTTTGGTAATATTCCCACTTGAATAATTTTCCAATACTAAGAATTCCATCCTACATTCGATAACGCATAACTGAATTATTTAATAGGAGCATGTTACCTGTTCCTACAAATGATTATTATCTCCTGATCGGTTTTATTCGATTAATAATATCTCTGTAATAGATTTAGGTGAATATTCTATAACTTTTTTTCTCCCGTATGCAACCCGACAGACCTAGATATAACTACTATTCTCTTTTCCTACTATTCTGACCAACTTTTGTTTATGCGGAACTTTTTCAATTAATAATCTTATTTTTATCCTTATTTATACACTTCCGATGGTGCATAGAGAAGTGCATCGTATCGATGCAGTGTAATCTTGATCGTTAATTGCGTGAAGGTAAAGTGATCAGTCCTGCGCTTCTTGTAGCAGTACAGAATGATATTAAATAAATGCGAGAGTGAAAATTACTTTATTTATTTTGACCCCCCTGGGAGTCAAACCCGGGACCTCCAGCATGGAGACGGAAAAATATAACGTTTTTAATTTAAAACTTACATGTGATTTATAAGGCGGAGACGAAATTTTATTGATATTCAATAAAATCGCCTTTATAATATTAAATCGCTTTTAATTCGTTCATATATAGGTCATTTAAAATTTTGACACTATGGTAAACGCTTTGGACCAGCAAACTCTGTTTAATGATATCGCTTTACTCATTTGTTAAAGGAATATAAGTAGTATATATTTGTAATGAGTTAGATAAAAACAGTGTGCGCAAAAAATGATAGTTCAATGTTATCCGCTCAAATCCATTTATTTATTTACTATCGGTAATTCGATGACATTATGAAATACAATATTACTGTTATTTATTTATATTGCGTAATACGTGTAATATCCATAAATTTATTGTATTGAAATATGGTTATCTACATAATAGTATATAATTATCTACATTTAAAAAAATATTGTTCAATATTGACACACTAACACACATTTTTCGGCAATACACTAATATAAATAAATATATATAAACCTATACTTTAATGATACTTTGTAGGTACTTGTGATAGACAAGGTTACCAATGCCTAGTAAATTTGCGAACTTTTTTATAACGTTTCCACGTAATAGTATTAACATGTTTGTACTTGTAAAGGTGTGACAATGTTGTACTTAAATATTACTCTATCGTATTGTACATGATAAAATCGATTCCCAGAGAAATGTTTATTGGTTTAAGCCATGCATTTCTCAATATAATCGATGTGTATTCAATTGTAAAACAGGATCAAACTAGGACCTATAAATATCGAAAATATGTTATTTTAAATCATTTTTTAAATGGAGTTTATTTTATTTTTACTTAATCGGTGTTATGCCCTTTAAATGATGAATATGAACTCAGTTAATTTTCAAACTTATGGTTTCATAGTATGAAGAAAAAAAGCTTTTCGTCTATGTAAATATTTGGTTGTTTCATGAGAATTGATAAAGTTTCTTTGTAACTTATTAACCTTTTTTTAAAAAATTTAATTAAAAAATAAATGTCAATTAGTCATTTTTTAATTAAACACTCAACAATTTCACTTAATGAGTTTTTTTTCATTACACACGACAAAAAAATTAAATCATCTTTGGTTTTCGAAACTAGTCGTGTGTAATGAAATAAAACTCATAAATTGGTAGATTTATATTATCCACTGACACTTCGTGATGGAATTGCATTTTTAATATATTATTAGATTAAAACCAATATTTTTAGCTTTTCCACTTTTATTTGACCAGCGACCGGGTTTCGTCGTTACCGACATCATCAGACTGATGATGTCGGTAGCGACGAAACCCGGTCGCTGGTCAAATAAAAAAAATGGATAAGCTAAAAATATTGGTTTTAATCTAATAATATACCATAAAGTGGTATTATTCAAGTTTTGAATTTAGAAAAAATCAATATGTCATTCCACAAAGGTAATGCCGAATGTAAATTTTGTAATTGTAAATTTGTTTGCGATTTTTGAAAGCAATGTAATTATTTCATATGATTTGAGGACTAAGCTTTAGTAAAAATAATTGTTTGTTTTATTTGGGTGATGTTTTATTTTATATTTTAAGTGAATTTTGTAGTCATTCTCACCGAAATCTCGTAATCCTACAAAGGCCAAGAAATTACATCGAGCGCGTGATTAAAGAACCCATAGAAATTTTTAAATACACAGATAACATTTATAGATTATGGTTTCAAGATTCAACCTGCCGCCGGACGTGATACAAAAAAAAACTGCTTGTAAGATCATTGTTAAAAAATATATACTTAAGTATATAAAAAAGTATTGTAGCCAAGAATATCACTGTAGAAAAAAAAATAGATAAGAGCACTTATTTTTTTTTTATTTCTAAAAATATTATGAAATTATTTTGACACAACATTGGTTTAACAATCTAGCTTGATCTTTCCACTCTATAGTTTTTTTTTACCTTGAAGTAGGCCAGTATACAAGGGTGGCCGGATATACTACATAATTGCTACAACTAGGTGACATTACAATAAGCTTTCTTGTGAAATTGAAATGTGAGGTCGTGAGCAACTTAATAAACTTTTTTAAAGTTCATATAAATTAAATTAAATAAATGAATTTAAAAATAAATATAATATTTAAAATAACAATAAATAAAAAAAAAACATCAAAATAATTGTGGATGGTTTCAATGCTTTATGATACGTATTTGACGTATATACAAACCAGAAAATGATGTTAGATTTTCGGTAGATTTCGAAGCTACCTAGTTGTAAGTACCTCACGATATTATACGTTTTAACCTTAAGAAATATGTTTATTTAATAATAAACCTTGGTTCTAAAAATTTAGGTCCATGTTTTATATGTATAGTATTTGTGCAATTACTTGCTTTTTATTACATTATGAAATATAATTTTTTGGTAATGTGTTGATATAGAAATAAATGAGAGTAACATTATCCTCAGGTCCGCGCCTTGTCAATGCATCTCACCGCGCCGCAGTGGCGAGACGAATTTCATTGAAGCACTTGATATTGATAGTGCACATGATTAGGTGTGGTTCATACATAAACTGAGCAATAATGCTCCTTATATAAGGCTCATAATCCTCCGAGACTAAGAATGGACATACATGATTTACGGTATAATAGTTACGAGACCATCAGCGGTCTATGCCCAGTAGACGACAAATCGTTGGTAATTGTAAAGGTTTCACGGTACATTTGTTTTCATTGGATGGGCGTTATAGTTTTATTCTGAATCCATCACACACCGGGGTATTATTTGCCGTTACCCTTTAAGTTTTATAAAAAAAAATTAAACTGAAATTACGTTTTTATTCACAACTTTTTTATGAATAGGCCCTTGCATTGTCTATGCTTATTCACAAATTCTACATGAATGACACTTCTCCAGTTATCCCTTGACTGTGTTGCACGTAGCGCCTCAACCACTGAGGCGCCTGCTGCTGCCTTAACTTCATCGGTCCATCGTGTGGCCATCTTCATCTCCCTCTCTTCCCCTCCTGGCTACCGATCACACCGACCACGTGCAACGTGTCCAAAGAACTGAAGAATCCGTTTTGTACAGACATTGGCCAGAGTCAACCAATCCAAGTGTAAAAAAACAAGAAATATGAATACACAAAGATTACTATATAATTTTTATTATAATATATATATATATATATATATATATATATATATATATATATATATATATATATATATATATATATATATATATATATATATATATATATATATATATATATATATATATATATATATATATATATATATATATATATATATATATATATATATATATATATATATATATATATATATATATATATATATATATATTTATAAATATTTTAATTTCATACTATTCTCGCGAATTTAAGCGACTCATCAAAAAATGGATAACAAATTGTAGTAGAGTGAATTAGACTTAAAATCTGCGTCACTAACCACGGGATTACACTTTGATACAATTTGGTTCGCAAAAATCCCTTTAACTACTAATTATTGTATTTTTATATATGCTATTCAAATTTAAGATTATCGAAAGTTTATCAAGAAGAATGAATCTACGTGCCTCCGGAGCCTAAAATATAACAAACATCGTAAAATTTAAATAAAATATATGTCCAATCAATCTTCATTAATATCAGCATTTACGATCGTATAGCCCATGATCTTTATTTTCTGCATCTTAAGTAGCATGCGTGCCTGCAAAGAGAAAAGTGTTGATGCTTATTTTGGTAACTTATATTATTTTTGTGAATCGTGTACCACATATCGCTCACTCCTTTCAACAACGTCATGTATCAAAAAACTTGATTTTTCAGGAGATCGTTTTTAATGTTTAAAAATATAATAATTATCAAGCTTTTTATTGAACTTTTTACTGTGCAACCGATCTTTTTAGGGAAAACCTGAATGTTTTTTTCTCCATTTTAAAAATATTCAGTATATAAAAAAAATTAAACAATACATTTTCTTCAGAATTCAAAAACAACACTTTCTGCCCTGTTGCACGTAAATATTAAGTTAAAAATATGCCGCTTTTGCTGGGATATAGTACATTTTCTGGGCATTCCGAAAACATGCACACGATTTTTGATATATGACATTGTTGAAAGGAGTGAGCGATTTTTTGTATTACTTTTCAGTTTTTGCTACCAAATATATTTTGAGGATACTTTGAATAGTTGCAATTAGCGTTGAGTGATCGACTCCTAAAACTGGATTAAATAAAGACTTCTTCGCAGAATTAAGAAGAAGTCTATACACAATCAGGTTTTTAGATTCGATCTCATCGCCAAACAGTGCACAAATTTGATTGAGTATCGCGTTTTTCTTTCTCCAGATATATTAGAGATCAAAAACTTAAGTTGGATGGAAATATAAACCGATAAATGTAACGAATACCGTGGACTGAATTCCAATAACCAAAAAAAAACACAAACCCATTAGATTTACCTATAATAAAAATAATAAAACCCTTATCCGCACCCCAATGGTGCATAGGGCACTGCGTCATATAAACGCAGTGTTATCTTGATCGTTTACACATGAAGGAATGGTGATCAGCCCTCCGCTTCAAGTACCAGTCCAGGGTAATATTGAATAAATATTACAGTGAAAAAATCACTCATATTTATTCTTACCCCCCCTGGGAATCGAACCCGGGTCCTCCAGAACGGTAGCCGAGCGTGCTGACCATTACACTACGGAGGCGGACAAACGGATTTATCTATGGCTCCTATTATCTACATATTTGTGTATTACTAAATAAATATTATATTTTCGAGCAATTCGATATTGATTAACTTATGAGACTACAGAATAATAATTTCTTATAGATTTCGGTCTAAGTGAGATGTGGACCATAATTAAAATTTCAAATAAGATTTATTTTATTACTTACTTCGCTACACGTCAATTTCTTAACCGGTGTATGATTTTTATCGACAAATACAAATGTATGCAAATTTAAATATTGACGTTTATTTACCCGAGTGAGATAAGTCATAATTTTAAGAAGCGTTTTTTCTAACAAGAATCAGCAATCTTTATTTGATAAATACACAATTCGAAAGATAAGATAAATTATTGTGGTAAAATAAGGTTTCACGCGAATATAATATTATCGTGTTATGTGAATGGGTTGGCGCCAAATAATCCTAACCGCCGTCGAAATTCTACAATATAGTATTTTGAATTTTTTATTTTGTCTCCCATGGGAATCAAACTCGAGTCCTCCAGTACTTAAGCCAATCGCGGTAACGCGTGTTTTTTTTTAAATATTATGATTTTTTACCTGTTGTTTTACAACAATTTACTTATGTTTTTAATTTTTGCCAACAAGACTGAAATAAAGACCATAATTTAGACAGAAAAATCTTTACATTCATTTGGCAGTCACTTAGTGGTAATATCTATCCATTTTTAATTTAACTTTACCTTGGTAATTACCACTATTTCACAGTGTTTGAAAATGATGCGGAATACATCGAAACACGTGTTGTTCATCAAATTTTATGAAATAGTAGTATTTATCAAGTAAAACATAAATTCAAAATAAAAATCTTTATTATTAATATAGGATAAAATCGAGGACTTGCGAAAAGTAATTTGAACTCACTCAGAATATCGTTATTTTATTGTTGTTTCTTTTATATTTTTCACGAATTTATGTCTTTCCTTTTTATATCCTACATATAAATAGGTAAGTATCCTTTTCATTTTTTAACAGTATATAAATCAGCATAAAAGATTGTCTCAATACACTATTTCTTGATCGTTCTATTGAATACATAAACCTTATTATGTAATAAAAACGTTGAGGTATGTATTTAATAATCGATATACTTACGTTTGCTTCGTTCCCATACTTTCTTTCTTCTCACCATGTATTATTTTTTATTGAGGTATCCATCCGGTTTCCTGTTGAATCCTTTCACGACGTTATATCCTAGAGGACGATTTAAATTCTAATCACACCAACCTTGTTGTATGGAATTACAAAACACGATAACGTCACTAGAAACATAAAATGCTTTAAGCGCCATTTTGATTATTCTACACCCATCTATGAATTAACAGCAACGAAAATAAAAACAGCCAAATTTGATTTTGAATATTAAATAAAAATCCTTATCCAAATCTTAAGTTTGTTTGCATTCAAGATTGTTAGAAATAATCTAATTAAATTTGTATAAAATAACTCGTTTTGTATCTAATAGTCATATAAATTTATTTTTTTATTCAAGTTTTACTTACTAAATACCACTATTTCTTGAAATATTGTGTGATACGCGTTTCGATGCATTCTGCATAATTTTCGGCGGTGCGGTGTCTGAAAATGATGCGGAATGCATCGAAGCACGTGTCTCAAAAGATGTTAAGAAATAGTTGCATTAACTAAGTAAAACTTAAATTAAAAATGGACAGATTTTATCACAAAGTGACTGCCGAATCAATTCATGAAACTTTATATTTTTAGCGTCGATGGCAATGGCTACTTTGTGGAAAATAAAAAAGTTTTTTATGAATATTTTTTAAATTTTTAATTGTTTTTTTTCAACGAAGGAGTTCATTTTACTGGAATTGTTCGACATTAAAAATGCCCCGAATAATGATGTAACTGAAATAGCGTATAGGGCTCATTCTAATAATTTTAATTACACGAGAGTATGGCGAGGCTTGTGGTTCAGGCGCCAACCCTAGCCATCTATGTAGGATTGAGAAAGCTTTTATTTAGCGGAGACCCTCCCAGATAATTTTTTACATATTGGGAAACGCTTGATGACATGATTTTCAGTTGATTTATTTAATTTTTACGCAGTTTTTAATTTGAAATAAAAATCTGGGGTTTCGAATCTTGCATACATCCAAAAGAGAAAAAAAGATCTCTGCTTATTAAAAAGTTTTTTCAATTCAACACAAATGGCTGTTGTGAACTCATGCGCACTGTGTCATAAGATTGATCATAAATCTAGGAGTTCCAAAATTTTGAGTAGTGTGGTTGTCAATCATGTAGAGTAGAATGGTGAATATTGAACGTGTGTTAAGTGATCACTTAGCCACCCTACGAATGGTCATAAGTCCTTCCACATTCTTCTTCATCTATATTGAGTAGTTAAACTCCGCTACATGTGGTTTAGCGGTTGTCATGACGAAGAAACGGGTACGTGTCGAAAACGGTAGACAAAAAAGTCGGTGAGCGGATACTAATATTTGTTAATTGGTTCAAATTCCTTTCGTAAAAGTATTCATCGCTAAGGGGTAAACTGAGTACACTAATCATCGTGTTCATGATACCCGGGAATTATTATTTATTAGGTCTGATTAAAATACCTAGCTAGAATAAATCTGAGTTATTGAAATAATAGCGAGTCAGGTAGGCAATATCAAATTATCCGCTACAAATTTATATAAGATAATTTATAATAAACTAATGGACCTTCAGCGGGTGCGTTTACCTGTTCCGTGTATGCAGTTTACCGTATTCTTCCATCCAGTCCTAAGATATCCTTTTTACCTGAAGTCTTTTTAATATATCCTCTGTAATCTCTGACAGCTGGATAAACCTTACAAAGAGTCTGTCATCGCAGGCAACATGATTTTTTTTAAATGCATGTCACAACTTCTTTGATGTTACTTTAGGAGAATGAAAAGAAATGGCGGCCGTGTTTTCTTATATTTTTTGTACACAAAAAAATATTTTGTTATTTTATTTTACGCCTATAATATATTTATTTTTTTATGTTATCGATTAATGATAAAAATTATTTTCCTTATATTCAAAATAAAAATTTTAAACACGTAAAATTATCTTCATACTTATATCTATCTATTAACAACCGTTTTTGTCTAACTTTTTAAGTTCACATGCTTCTATTTTATTGACATAAACAGATCTATGGTAATTTGGATTATTGATACCTTAACATAGATGAAGAAAAGTATGGAAGTCTGAGTATTTATAGGGCTTAAGACCTTTCATAGGCTGGTTAAGTGATCACTTTACACACGTGTAACATACACCATTCCACCCATGCTAAAACCACACTAATAAAAAATTGGAAGTCACATATATTAGAAGCATTGAATATTAGTAGTGATTGACAACCACACTTATTACATTTTTGAAAGTCATACATATATTAGTAGCGTGGTTGTAAAAATGGGTAGAATGGTGAATGTTACACGTGTATGAAGTGATCACTTAACCAGCTTTTGTCAGGTCGTAAACCCTATAAATACCCAGACTTTTATTTTCTTCTTCATCTATGTTGAGATGTCAAAAATGTAAAATAACTCCTAAGTGAAGAAACCTAGATTTTTGAACAAGGCATACTCAAAATATTGTACTTTGGATTACTTTTTCATATTTTAGTTTTTTTAAAAGAAAAATCTGCAGACAACGATAGTGAAGTTGTAAAACTAAAGTTATCAATATTGAATCAATCTTATTCAATTTAAAAATTCAATGATGTATCCCATTTCGCATTAAGTACCCCCTCGACCCCAACTTACCTTTATTCGCCCAGAAGTCACTGGGCGTTAAATCGATTAGGTAGCTACTCGTATCAGATACAAAATGATTTTGAGAATTTTAATGTTTTATCAATGAAATCTTTCTTTCGGCCCCGAGAAATCACACATAGGGCAAATGGAATATTTACTGTCTGCTTTAGGAAGCTCGCTTAGTTTAATTAATGATTATTAATTATTAGTCAGACGTCGACATAAATATTGAAATTTAATATACTCTTATTAATCGAAACTAGAAATGGGGTCAGTCAGTGGCGTGCACAGAGATTTAAATCAGGGAAGGCAGTAGGGTTGGATAAGGATAAAAGATAGGCATTGGTCATGTTTCTATATGGATCGCGAGTATAGGCTCTACTTTTCCAGGATAGGTACTACTTTTCTGCCTATATATTGTAGAATGCACGCCTCTAGGTTCATTAGCTACGCGAATAGGAGGTATGTACGAAAAAGTGTGAGATTATTTTTTTATTAAAATTCGTTTTTGAAATTGAAATTCATTATTCAAATGCACCTTCTCTAATAACTTTTGAGAAACGTCTGTGACATTACTATTTATCATTAGAATCCTAACAGTCCATCAAACCTCCTCCCTTAGTTTTTCCTCTACCTCCTTCCTTAAACTCCCTTTTTTCTTTGCCCTCCTTATTATCATCTTTTGTATTTTAGGTTTTTATATATTTTAATTTGTAATTTATGTTTTTTAATGTTCAAGTACTATCTACCCTCTGATTGCAAACAGCTATATATGGTATCAAACGTTTTGATCAATATCACTAGTCTCTTTTTGGTTGGTTGGAAGATATTGCTTTTTAGCAATAAGCCCGCCAATGTACTTATTTATTTTCTGTACATGAAGTTTAAATAAAATAAAATAAAATAAATATTGCTTCTTTCTTTACCAAATAAAAAAGGTTGACGAAATTATTCGTAAATATTGAATACGACTAAAAAAGTTGACACGTGTCTGTCAAAGCGATAATGTTCCAGCACGTCACTTCTTCACCACCCCTGATGTAGACGATCACTCGTGTGAAAGCTTGCCTGTCCTGGGGCACAGCTCCTGCACTCCTCTCATCTCGGTCCACTCTCGAATGTTCCGAAGGCAAGAAAGCTACCTCCTTCCAACCCCTCAGTGACCCTCAATCTTCCCTTTTATGACCAGTTGTAGAATGGCATACTGTTCACTTTTTATTGTGTGACCAAAATACGAAGTTTTAAGGAGCTTTATTGTTTTGTCCGCCTCCGTAGTGTAATGGTCAGCACACTCGGCTACCATACTGGTGGTCGCGGGTTCGATTCCCAGGGGGGGGGTCAAAAATATAAGATTTTTTTTCACTTTAATATTTATTCAATATAACCCTGGACTGCTACCTGAAGCTGAGGGCTGATCACCTTTCCTTCATGTGTTAATGATCAAGATAACACTGCGTTTATATGATGCAGTGCCCTATGCATCATAGGGTGCGGATAAGGGTTTGAATGATTGAATGATTGTTGTGAACAATTCTCTCTGTCCATTTGCTCTACGCAGTACTTCAAGGTTGCTAATCATGTCAGTCCAGGATATTCTTTACACGTCACTGAATTAACAAAATAAAAACCTTAGATTTTTTAAATAAATATTTTACAAAACAGGAAATTATATAAGTTTTTACAGTATTTAAAAAAATAATAATAGAAAAAGAGCAATATGAATTTGCCAAATATCATTAAAATATTATCGGGAAAACAGATGTTTTAATATTGTCGCAAAATGATAATATTTCAGTAACTGTCGGGGCCGATGACTGAAATGTATCATACTTTCTTATTTTTCTTTAACGATGGTATCTAAAATAAAGTAATATTTTAAACAATAATTTTATTTCCCCATGCAAGTGTTCGAAATATAATGGATGGTGTCGGATTGTTGTTTAGATAATATTTAATAGCATATTTTTAGATAATCGATCTAAGTCAAATAGTAAGGTTTACCATTCAATACGTTCTATCCTCTGTTCCAACCAGTAGACCGTGGAATATTTTAGTGTTGTCTTATGAATAATAAATTTTATAATCTTCTTAGTGCAGGACAGGTACCTACTTTATTGCTTTATCTTAATCGAGATCTTAATGTTGTGTTCGTAATATGACTTTGTGTTGTTCTCAAAAATCAAATAATGACGTTTTAATTAAATTATCGTTATTAAGAATGTTATCAAATGTAAATCAACGAACGTCACGTTTTAACCCTTCAAGAAAACTTTCGCTCTCACCCTTTACACACCCATTAAAATATAATATATCCCATATGAATATTCAATGCATAGTTTAAGTATCCTCATAAATGTTATGTTTCTACTTCATTCTTTCATATTACTTATCTCATTCCATGGAAATATGTTTTTTTTTTTAAAAACAAAAAAATTACACTACTAAACCAATTCATGGCATTGTAATGTAAAATTTGATACGTTTTGAACATATTGTGTTTTTTTGAAGTGCAACAAAAGTTACTTTAATACGAATATATCGCACACTCCTTTCAAGAACGTCAAAAATCAAAAATCGTCCATTTTCAGTTGTACATGTTTTTGGAATGCCCAGAAAATGTACTATATCCCAGCAAAAGAGACATATTTTTATCTTAATATTTACCATCTACAGGGCAGAAAATGTTGTTTTTGCATTTTGAAGAAAAGGTATTGTTTAATTTTTTTTTTTTAAATACTAAATATTTTTAAAATGGATAAAAAAACCTTCAGGTTTTTCCTAAAAAGATCTGCTGCACAGTAAAAAGTTTAATAAGTGGCTTGATATTTGTTTTTAATACATTGTGTTATATTTTTAAATTTTAAAAACGTTCTCCTAAAAAAACAAGTTTTTTTATTTATCACCTTCTTGAAAGCAGTGAGCGATATGTATCACGATTTGTTTTACACTAAAACGCAATCAAAAAATGTAGATAAACTTCTGATGTTTCTAATTTAGCCATTGATATTTTTATATTTTCTTGAAAACGAAAATATTTAACCATATTACACTCGTTTATAAAATCGTCTTAAATTAAATTTCACAATAAAGTGTAAATGAGAGTTTATTAAAAATCGCCAAAAGTACTTGTATAATATTTATTATATGAATAAGACCTTGACAATAAGTTACTAACAGCCTCGCTCAAGGGGTTGAGACTTAAAGCGCTCGGGGCTAGTTTTTCAACATCCGCTTAGGTTACTGTAATAACGAGTATTGTTTTTACATAAAAATAAAATAAAACAACAAGATTCAAACAAAACTAATATGATGAATTTGTTACAGGGGTGAATTCAAATTTATTGAAAATTATGTAAGTACAATGAGAAAAATAAGAAATTTTTATCAAAGGGATAAATACATTATATGTATATCTTCTTCCTGACTCCATCCCAACTTATCGTCTTTGTAGACTGTTAAGATCAGCTCTTCTCGTCTTCAGGCTGTAGGTCTTTCTATGTTATACATCTTCACCTAGGTCGTGCCTTTGAGAATGATGTTATCTTTCTGTAGCATCCATAATTTTTTTGTCTTCCTCTAAATGTCTTTCAAGGAAGATCCATAGCAATCGCCTAGTTTACGATATATACGAGAATATATATATATATATATATATATATATATATATATATATATATATATATATATATATATATATATATATATGTGCATTTAAAATCTGATTCTCGTAAGTCCAGAAACGCTTTAAATTTCATAAATTTGTGTCTTCCGGCCAAATTATTACATTCGTATCACTTAAGCTTTAAAATGACCAAAATCTGACAATGAACTGACAAAAAGCTGTTGAAACGGATACATATACATTTTCTTAAATCAAGTGTTGGTTACATTGTCGCACAAGTATTTTTTGTCGTTGTTGAATTATGTTTTGTAAATAAATTACCCGTACGGAATTTAGTATCATTAAAGTGGAATTTGAAAACCCGCGCCTTTATTTCCTCAAGACGCAGCGCCAGGTGGTGATCGGCAGATGGCAGTACACGACCGAGATGCCCTTTTTATCAGAAATCTCACTAAAAGAATATTGTCCCGAACAACTACTCCAGAACGAAGCTAATCCTAATTAATTCCACTCACAATTATTGTAAACGTGACCTATAGATCGCATGAGGCGGGTCACACAAAAACTTGCCTCATCTGTTTTTAACATTTTCCCAAAAATAAACTAAAAATTCATGCGTCTATAACTTTGAAGTAATTCTTGATTATATCATCTTTGCAATTTTGAATAACGCATTTATGATACAAAGTAGTACGATGCGTACTACGAGTATTATGTATAATATAATATCATTTTTTGTTTACTTTTATTACTTAATATTCTTCCTGTTGTTTAGATTCCTTTTTTTATAAAACAGTTCGCATACTTAGTTCTAAAATTATAATGTAATGTATGTATATATGTGTGTGTGTGTGAATATACTACTACTACTACTACTACTACCATCACGCTCACGCCGTTTCCCCACAGGGGTAGGCAGAAAGGATGGAACGCCACACTCTTCTGTCTGACATACACTCCTCACCTCCTTCACATCCATATATCTAGTCATTCCCTCACACTCGCCGCATTTATTTTCTTAGTCGTTCTGTCGTTATCCATTCGCTACACATGTCCATACCACCGCACCGTAAAGAAATCCTCCTAATCTTCAGCCTTACATTCCTTACTTATATCTGAATATATATTTATATATATATATATATATATATATATATATATATATATATATATATATATATATATATATATATATATATATATATAAATATATATAAATATATATATATATATATATATATATATATATATATATATATATATATATATATATATAAATATATATATATATATATATATATATATATATATATATATATATATATATATATATATATATATATATATATATATATATATGTGTGTGTGTATAAACATATACATATATATCATAAAACGTATTAATCAGTTTGGAAATACTAATAACAGTTCTGGTAAACAATAAAATTGATGAGACGAGTTCCGATATAACCCGCCTCAATCAAAGGTCTCTCTTCTTTTGTAAGTGCTTCCCCTTTTTTCATCCTCCTTAACAAATAATTATCCACTTTCAATAAGGTAACCTTCTATAGTGTTTTTTATTCAAATATTAACAAAATAAGACTTCCCAATTTGATCCATCAATTTTTTGTTCAATTTTTATTTTATATCTTCATCATCTCTTTATGTATTGATATTGGAAATATAAATTAATTGTAGAGTAGTATTTTATATTAAGCCTTTCAATCAATATACAGGAAATGTGAAAAGTGAGGGATATATGTTATTTTGATAAATATTATTTGTTTCATATTGATATATCCACCGTTTCTTCCGACTTAGAGCATGATTTATTCCAATTTGAGGGAAAATTCGTTATTACAATGTATAATATATGGTTTTATATATATATATATATATATATATATATATATATATATATATATATATATATATATATATATATATATATATATATATATATATATATATATATATATATATATATATATATATATATATATATATATATATATATATATATATATATATATATATATATATATATATATATTTATATATGTATATATATATATATATATATATATATATATATATATATATATATATATATATATATATATATATATATATATATATATATATATATATATATATCTCAATGATGTTGAATAGGATCGTACTATGCAACGCTCAAGTATGAGAAAATTCTTATTATTTATTGTGTGCTTGTATGTTATTTTGCAACAAAAAACGGTTCAAAACAAACATCAGTAGATATCTGAAAACAGCTCTTTGCAAAAGTATTAAATGATAATTCAGTATGATTATGGGATTCCTTGCACATGTTTATGTGTACCAAATATAATTATAACTGTAAATGGAAGGTATAAGTGCCATCGGAAATCATCAAGTATAAATAAATTACTCTTTCCTGTTGTGGCATTGTTTGTAATAACTCTAGTCGTACTTTGCAGTTTCTTTTGGTATCTCCATAACAATATATTTTTTAAAATACAATTTTGAGACAAATAAAAAGAGGGAAAAAACGAGCCATTCAATAAGAATTATTTTTTAATGATAATTGTTTAATTGGCACCTGCAAAGTAAGGTTGTTTACTTTTCTTTTACGTTATTAACGGGCATGACAATACCGCAATGATTCATCCTACTTTTTTTTTATTTAACATTTTTTTACTTTAGAATTCAGAAATAATATAATATTGCTTTTTAAAAAAATATATATATATATATTTTTTTTAATTCAATTTATGGCTATTTGTAATGCTATAATATTTTCGTCTTCTTTTCACTGTTCAAAAGTAAGTAATTATTTGTCTTTACGCATTGGTAAACTTTGAATAACATTCGTTTAATTGACATTTCAGATATTCAATTGTCGAATTGTTAGATGAAATATTACAATTTAAAAAATATAAGCATATAGCAAACGGGATTATTTAAATGCTAGCTGCCTTGTTGCCAAAATCTTTCGGGGCAGAATTCATGCTATTCAGGCGTATTGGGGTTAATCACATCTAATTAATTAGCTGATCAATTTGGTCCGCCTCCATAGCTTAGTGGTCAGCGCATTTGGCTACCATGCTGGAGGTCACGGGTACGATTCCCAGGGAGGGTGTAAAAAAAAAGAAATTTTTTCGCTCTAATATTTGATCAATATTACCCTGGACTGGTACCTGAAGCGGAGGACTGATCACCTTTCTTTCATGTGTCAACGATCAAGATAACACTACGTTTAAATGATGCAGTGCCCTATGCACCATCGGGTGCGGATAAGGGTTTTAAAATGAATTTTTAATTTATTAGCTGAAAACTTTTCACTCAAACTTTCGATTTAAGCTTTTTTATACTTACATTTTGTATAAATATATGGTACTATATAATAACGTTTTAAAATTATCACAAAAACCTTCTTTCAAAACCGGTTATCAAAAGTAAGGCTTAACTTTATTAATATTTTAGTAACATAATGTGTTCCCGTAAGGTGGTTATTGGGAAATCACGATTAGTTTACTGTCAATAGACGTATTTCATTCACTCTATGTTGCCACATTAAAAAGTTCACTCAATTCTACAGGTATTAATATTGACATAATGGTTTTTACTCACCTTCCTATTTCTTAAAAGCTTTGTATTTACATACGAATATCTCCATTAAACACAATAACTTATTTTCAAATTCCAATGCGATATGATGATATTAGATTTTCCTATTGTCTATTAATAATTGAGTATGCCTGGAACATGGCTTGTTATAAATACGATTTTTTATTACAATATGGATTAAACACATGATGGATTAAAAACATGGATTAAACAAACAAACAAAAAACGGTGAAAGTCGACAATATTGTTGATAGAGTGAGAACCTGCATTTTTTTTTAAATTTTAAAATGCGTCACGTAAGTAAACGATGTTTCTAAAATGCTTTATAAAAAAATACTATGTTTAAAAAATAAAATATGTTCGATGATATTTTTATACGTAAAAATTGGTAGCTATTTTTTTTATAATTCGGTAATTTTTATTCAAACTAGAATTAAATCAACATAACATTTCAAGTTTTTTTTCTTTTAATTTTAAATATTTACCGCATCACGTATACGGAAAATATTAATAATGATATTATTCAATAGTAAGCCATATAATTTTCATTCCATTTTATTTTTAACATATCATCAAAGATGAAGAAGAATATGGAAGTCTGGACATTTACGGGGCTGACGCCCGTCATAGGCTGGTTTAAGTGATCACTTTACACACGTGTAACATTCACCAATTCTACCCATTATTGACAACCACACTACTCTAATTCTTGGAAGTTCTATAGATATGAACCAATTTCGAAACATTGTTCTCGTATCACTAGAACTTCACTATAGACATCTATTGGTGAGATGAAAAGAAGCTTTTTAGTAAGCAAAAACTCTTATATTAGTATGTGAGATCCGAATCCTGGATTATAATCACATACATGAGAAACGCCAGAAAATATCATTTTCATTTTTATTATTTTAGCTTATAATTTGACCAGTTAATTTATTTACAACATTTTGAGTGTTTCTAAATACTTTCATGATCTCCAATTATAGAAGTTATTTTCATATTATTAATAAATACTATGAAAATAACTCCTATAATTTGAGATAATCCAGATTTGTGAACAAGTATTTGGACACACTGAAAATGTTGTTCATTCTATTTGTTTAAAAAATTGGCATTTTAACATTACATACTTGTACTTTATTCAACACACTTTGTGCTGTCAAATCATTTGCAATGGGAGTTTTCTATTTATCGCTAAGTGACCTATTGTTAGAGTTATTTTCCTTCAAGGTTTTATACTTTTCTAAACAATGACTATGGTGCAATGGAACAAGTCATGCATTTTTTAACGAAGATTATATACACAACGCATTAATTTATTTCCTACTTTGTCCATCCGGGAGTTATTCAATTTCTACTATTGTATATAAGATAATGACTAATACATAATATACACCGCATAGCTGGTGAATTTGAGTAGCATGGATATATGATTTTCTTCAAAAAACACATCCGCACCTCAATGGTGCATAGGTGACTGCATCATATAAACACAGTGTTATCTTGATCGTTAACACATGAAGGAAAGGTGATCAGCCCTCCGTTCAAGTACCAGTCCAGGGTGATACTCGTATTGAATAAATATTAGAATGAAGAAATCACTTCCCCCCAGGGTGTTAAATTGAATCGAACCAGGGGCCTCTAGAACGGTAGCTTAGCGTGCTGACCATTACACTACGGAGGCGGAAAAAAATATGATCAACTATGGATAATTTATTATGGAACTATTTCACTAAGTTAATAATTATTTCATTGTCATTTTTTGACAGAACTAGATTTTTTACAATATAAGAAAGAAAAAATAAACTCCATCTCTTTTCCTGCCTTTATTTAATTTGAATGGGTTTTGTCTTTACCGACAACAATAGACTGGTCCGATAGTAAAACGTTTTTAATAGAAAATATTAATTAAGATAATCTTGATGGCTGGTGACAATCCTTGAATACGCCAATTTCTTTCCTAATTAATTTTCCCCTCCGTAAGGCTTTAAGAGATCCTTCTTGACGAATAGTATAATATTTTGAAAAGCTGATGTAAGAGGGTGAAAACATAAGCTTCATTCGTCTTTAATTATAACCTCATCTATACACATGGGGTAACTGCACAAACATGCCTAATTATACAGGCCGTGTGTGTACTTTTGTGTATTCTGTGAATTTTTGTTTTTGAGTTGTACTTTGTTATGTAAACAAATGAAATTTTGAAATATTCTGGTTGAAAGAAAATAATCATTCATGATAAAAAAACGTATCTCCCATTTTTTTTACTTTTTTTAAAGCTTTTCTTTATTAGAAAAACGTGATAATTTATTATACTGTGTAATGAATCTATGCATGGTTTACTCACTATCTGTTTTAATTTACTGTCATTATTATTTTATAATTACTGAAAAATATAAATAAAATATTTAAACTGTCAGGCACTGAATTTTTCTTGCATTGGTGGCATCTGTCACAATTTCATATCTATCATAATTGCAATCAACATACGAAAGGAATTTTACAATAGTGCATAAATACAACTTTCAAAATTGATGCAATTTGGGTGTTGAATAATGGATTTTATTTAGTAATGAATTTACATTTTGTACAAGTACTAGATGGACGCATTGCTGTGGCTTTAGTCTGGTTAAATGGAAAAGAAGAAAAATAAAGCACAAATTTTTAATATGTTTCATTTCACAATGCTTATTAAGCGATATACAAAAACAAGCGCATATTCAAATGCAACATTGCGTCAATAGTTCTTAGCTATCTGAAGAGATTAAGATTTTGAAGATATGATCATTTACATTTTTATTTATATAGATTATTATTTTCACGATGAACCCAAAATATCACGGTAACTGCTAAGTTCTGTTAGGTTCATTGTGGAACCCAAAATTAAGCTTTGCAAGTTTATAATATTCCCTCCTCTATACCCACAACTTGGTGAAAGTCTCCTTTATTGAGTTGCACTACTTTCGGTTCTGAGCCTTCGTCAACCGCTCGTTTCCGGCAACATTGGCGATATCTGCTCATCATGCTAACTTTAATAATATATATTTGCTTTCGTAAATAAGTAGTTCGAGGAAATTTTTAATGTTAAAAAAAACTTTAAATTAACATGAGTCGTTTCCCACGTAATTTGAGTATAATGCATATTAATAACTGACATTATTATCGTGATTCGTTTGACATATGTATTTTATTTCAGCTACTATAATAATGAACTTTATATTTTTTAACTATGCTCAAAGGTACGTTAGAGCCTAGAATACTAATACATCGTAAAAAATTATGACGGCAAAATTAAATTCCTGGAAAAAACAATTTTCGCGTCGTTCCGCGTCCCCTGCATTACAGTACCTTCTTAATGTACCGTTATTTTTTTCCATTAATACGTCATCTCTTAAACCCGAATAATATTACTACAGTATCTACTCAATGAATTAGGGCCACCCATTATTTTTTTGAATACTCTGAAATCTTTTGGATTATTATATTTATTTTACATAAATACTTTAAGTTTTCTATTGACATCTAATATCATGTATATTACCTTCAATAATATGTAAAATATACCTGGATTATTTAAGCCTTTACAAAATTTCAAACCCTTTTTCTGAGAAAGGTCCCTAATTAGCACAGGTAGACAGATAGTTGAAAGTTCAAAAAATAGTCCTATCTCATTTATTACTGAAGTTTCTTGAGTTCTGGTTGTTGTTTTGTTCAGAGAGGTTATATAGTTATCGTGTCTTGTGAAAAAAACTTAATTTTTAATTTTAGTTCATAAAGTATATTTTTTTTTTTGTAAACACAAGTGTTTTTTTTGAAAAGGACAAAATGGGAAAAAGTAAAGACATTTCTGAGGAAAAAAAGTCTAGTGTTATAGTGCTACTGAAATTAGGAATACTATCTAATAGAGAAATTTCAAAAAAAGAAAACGTTTCTCGTCAAACAGTGGACAGAATTTCAAAATCAATAAAAAATCAGTCACCCGCCACCAGCAATCGGCGAAAAAACTGTCGTAGGATTAGAAAAACAACACCGAGGACTGATCGAAAAATCGTTCAAAGTGCCTTAAAAAACCGTAGTGCATCAGCAAAAATATTAAAAATAAAATTGGAAGAAGAGGGTATAAATATATCGGTATCAACACTGAGGCGACGTCTTTACGAAGTAAATCTGAAATGCAGGCGCCCTTTAAAAGTACCAAAATTGACACCACGAACGAAAGCGGATCGATTAAAATGGGCCAGGCTACATCGAAATTACTCGGTAGATGATTGGAAAAAGGTATTTATTTAAATTGAATTTTCAACATATCATTTGAGTAAATAAACTTATATATTTGAATTAAACTTAAATTTTCATTATTTTTCAGGTCATCTTTAGTGATGAGTGCCGGTTAGAAGCCGTGACAGAGAGCCGTCGATTCGTCAGGAGAACACCAATGGAACGTTACAATGAGGCCTGTGTGGTAAAAGTTATCAAACACCCCCCTGCAACAATGATATGGTCATGTATTATTAACAATTTACCTGGGCCGTTGTTTTTCGTGGAAGGAACAATGAACCAAAATTCCTATAAGCAGGTCCTCGAACGAATTTTATTGCCCTTCTACCATACACTCGACCCAACAGAAGGTCCATACACCTTCATGCAGGATGGGGCACCTTGCCACCGGGCTAAATCAATAATAAAATTTTTGTCTAACAAAAATCTGCCTTTGCTCCCCTGGCCTGGAAATTCTCCGGACCTTAATCCTATAGAAAACGTATGGAGCATGTTAAAAAATAAGGTATACTCATTTCAAAATCCGACAGTAGACTGTCTAAAAAAAAATATTCAAAAAATTTGGTCAGAAGACGAAGAAATAAAAAACATGATAAAACAGTGCATTTTAAGTATGCCAAAAAGAATTGAGGCAGTTATTTCTGCCAAAGGTTGAAATACTAAATACTAACTATATTTATTTGAAAATATATGCACAATTTAAGCGTAATAAAGTGTTCATGTGTAAATAAAATTTAATGTTGTTTTATTCAAGGTTTTTTCTGAGTTATTCCTGTTTGAATTGAGAAATTGCGCGAAATTCTGCGTGGCCCTAATTCATTGAGTAGATACTGTATATCTTTTAAAATGAAAATAAAAATCATAATGTTATTTATCCCTGTTTTATTTCTGTCGTATTTTTTACAAATGTTTAGTAACAACGTCACTCGTAGGATATTTTAGTTAGTAATCTAGGGTTAAAATATGGCTCTAACAATTGTAAATTAAAATTTTAAATAGAATTATTATAATCTAAAGGTAATGGAGTGCATAGATCCTGAATACCATATAATAAAGACAATCTCTAAAACACAAATATCCATTTTATTTTATATTAGTATCATTTCCTTTACAATCGGTTGTAAAAAAGTTAAATTGCCTTTTTTTATTTGAGTTTTACTTGTTAAATACAACTTTTTCTTAAAAACTATTGTGACACGTGTTACGAGGCATTCTGCATTATTCCGCACGTTTACAAACAAACTGTGTTTGAAAATGATGCGGAATGTATCGAAATACTATACTAAATAGTGGTATTTACCAAGTTAAATTAAAAACATAAATGCATAAATATTACGACAAAGTGACTGCTTGATCAATTAATGAAATTACATTTTACTTATCTACATAAATAAAACGTTTAGTACCAACATACTGATCACATTCGTAAAACAATCGTTCGAGTATTATGTGTAAAATATCGGAATGCTATATCTATAACTTGAAGCTTTCTCTTCATTCCAGACGACAGAAACCGTTCAAAGGTCGTACATTGGGCAATATTATGAAGGAGGTTTTTTTATTTGAAATCATAATATCCAAACTTCAATAACCCGTATGTGACCCTCGTCATATTGTTATCCCCGTTCCACTTTGCGAACACTTTGGACCTGGTTATGTTCGTGGATATAAACATAAAAAAGTATAAAAAGTCGATATACAATAAATTGTCTGGCATGTTCCGATGGACAAAACATCGAGCAGTTGCTGTAGAATGAAAGAACACAAAAGAAATTATTTATAAAGACTTAGAGTCCTTCGCGTTCTCCTTTTCATTATTGTTTATTATAAATATTATTAAATTATATTGTGTTTCGTTTGCTGTTTTTATTGTTGACCTTAATAACTTGAAAAGCGATTTTAGAATATCTTTGTAGAAATAAACATTATTCTCCATCTCTGTGGATGATTTTTCTTGTTGTATTCAGTTGTTATAAAATTTGTTTTGTTTTTATCATTCTGTTAGTTTCATTTTATATATTAAAACCAAGACGGCAAACCGGTATCATTACATGTACTTAAACAATATAACTTGAAAAGTGGTTAGTCCTTGAATTATTGATATTCCACACATTGCTCCGTTATGATAAAATATAACTTTTTCAAGCTTTAAGAAAAAATACTACTTTTTTAAACGTTACTTGACTATATCCCAAAATGAAAAATAGAAATTACTCATCAGGAATATTATATATATATATATATATATATATATATATATATATATATATATATATATATATATATATATATATATATATATATATATATATATATATATATATATATATATATATATATATATATATATATATATATATATATATATATATATATATATATATATATATATATATATATATATATATATATATATATATATATATATATATATATATATATATATATATATATATATATATAAATGACTTATGTATGTAATATGTTTTGAAAAAAATATATTAATATTTTATTTGACATCTCAACATAGATTAAGAGAAATATGTAAGTCTGGACATTTGCGGGGCTTACGACCGTCATAAGCTGGTTTAAGTGATTACTTTACACACGTATAAAATTCACCAATTCTACCCATGAATGACAACCACACTACCTACTCAAATTATTATTCTATTTATATTGTTCAAATTCGAAACATAGTACTTGCATTAGCTAGAATGTCACTACAAATATGTAGTGTGAGATGGTTCCTTTTCATAAATGTTAAGATGTCAAAAAATAATATAAAAATAACTAATTGGAGAAAACCTAGAATTATGAACAAGTATTTGGACACATTCTAAATGATATAAATTATCTGACAACATTTGTCACAAGTAATCGCAACTATAACCAGGACTATTAAGGCTTGTTTGACTTTTGGCGTAAATACAAAACATCATAATATAATATGTACTATGGTTTTCATCGTCTAGTCTTTTTATTATTTTACAATTCCTGTCTCTCAAATCATTAGTTACGTGCAATACTTATGTAGGCCATAATTTTATGCACGCTCTATTAGTAGATACCCCTGTAAGTATTGAATATTTATTTTAAAGATTTTAGGCAGTTTTTCAATGTTTTTTGCATAATCAAGATTCTCATTTCGAGGATAGTAAATTTTCCACAAATTTAATACTTTCTACAGTATTTTTCGCCTTAGCGAAATTTCCTTCGTTTAATTCTTTTGGCGCTAAGAGTTCGTAAATTTGCGCTTATCTGATGGTGTAAGGATATTTTACATTCCGTATTCCACCCTTGGTTGAATTAACTATTTGCATAAGTATTCGGTGTACTTTATCACCCTCACACCCGCCAGGCACCCTTAGTTTGTACCATTGTGTCAGAAACATCTCGCCTCGGATTGAAATACGTGTTATGTACCTTTCTCGGATGATGAATGTCACCGCCATTAGCCGCTAGCCTTCCGTCGGTCCATAAAAGACATTGGGTTAGATTCACACCCTTCACCCAAAGGGAAACCCTTTTCCCGAAATTATATGGCCTTTATTTTTTTATACTTAAAAAAGTATCTCGTTTCTCATTTTCATTGTGAACCACTTTTCAGAGCGGACAAAAATTATTTTGTACTTATTAAGCACTTAAATTAAATTATTATTCAATTACGGGTGCTTTGCCAAAAAAAATTACGTACCTACTTAACCTTTATCCGCCCTTTTTGAGTAATTCACTCCCTAAGTATTTTTTCGCAGTTTTAATATTTGAAATTGTTCGCAATCCCCATTTTAAATTATTTGTGTATTTGTGTAAAATAGAAATTTACAGTTTTTGGGATAAAATCAATATTTTCTCCCATACTTATAATGTATTGCGCAACATAATTGTATTCAGCCAAATTAAGGAAATTTCAATGAGATAGAGCTGGTGCATAACAGGGCAGTGAGAATGATCTTTAAAATACTGGATATAGCTAGATTGAAAAAATGAGAAGAGGCCTAAGTCAGGATTGAATTTTTTTCATGAACTATATTTCATGTACTGTATTATTCTTACAATTGTGCACAATCTTTTAAACAATCAAATACCCAATTGTGATGTACATATAATAATTATAAAACTACAAATAGGAAAATAATACGATTGATATTTAAGAAAAAATCATGTATGTACATAATATTGCTAAATGTACTGAGGGTTAAAAATGTATGATGATACACTGAATCTTATGAAAAATGAAAGTAAGCTGAGCAAATTTAAAAGGAATTGATAGAATTGCATTAGCTTAATCGGCGAGGAGATGCATGAGTGTGGAAGAGTCTAAAATTGTTTGCAAAGACAAATTGGTATAGCGTTCTATTCTCTATGCCTACCCCTGCAGAAGCTGTGAGATGGTTAGTTAGTTTGTAAGTTTAGCGATATATATTATTATGGGATGTTAAATGTAAAATATTAGCTAAATACACAATATTGTAATATTAAGTATGATATATAACAATAAACTGTTGACAAAAAATCTGTCCAAGTGAGCTTGTATGAAAATGTTCAGTTTGTAAAGTGTACAGTGGACATTTTAGACACCCACCAACGCCAACATCGTTATGAATTTTAAAACGCTTTCATCATCTCAGTTAGCTCTCTCCGTGAAAGTGTTTGCGCCTGCCTTTTTTCTCCCTCATTCAAGAACATCTCCAAATGACGCGTTCACAAGTGCTAGAGTGTCATCAAAAGCTCCCTTTCATCTGAAACACGCGGCGTTTGGTAAAGCTATCGCATTTCCGTCTCGACACCGAGACTTAATTTGGCTTTAAACTTCTATTCTCATTTGATCCAATTGCTCTCGTTTTCTTTAACTACCCTTCTCGTCTATCCAGCGTCTAAATATTTGCGGTGATGTTAGAAGCGAAGGGTGGCCACATTGTTAAGTGTGCTTATCATATTTTTATCCACTGAGCGTATAATTGCTGGGGGCATTTTTTCAATTTATTTTTTTATATTTGTTAGTTGCCTTGGAAAATTTCCTTGCCTATTATGTACAAGGATTCATAGCATATTTAGTTTATATCTATCAATCAAGATCCGTCTCATAGCTCATTTAGTTGTCTTATTCGTTTTGTCACATTTTCCAAATAAGACACCACCAAATCCGATAGATTCTTATGTCCCATTGCCTTATAAAAAATTTCATACTCTCTTTTGCACATTTTCCTTCCAATTTAAATATCTCCCTTTTTAAAAATTGAACATCCCCACTCTAAATGAGGGACATCCTGTGGTAACGTGTCACCACATTCACAAGAAGAATCTTGTCTTATTCCAAAACGGAAGTGGTATTGTCGATCGCTCCATGACCCGTAAAAATTTGAATCAATGTAAAGTTCAATTTATGTTTTTTTTTAATTCAAACAAATTTTCGTAATTTTTCCCTTTTCTGCTTCTTAATATCGACTATTCCAAACATTTTACATTTTCTCTTGTATAAATTTCTAAGCAAAGTTAAGGGGAAATCGATTATACTCTGGTGTTGTCTTTTTTAAATTTGCTGGAGGCATTCAATATTTTTTCCCTTAGACAATATTTGAGTGTAAACGTCAGCTCAATATACCCCTCTCGCTAGCCCTCGGTGGGCGCTATGCACAAGGTTTGCGTGCAGTTCCCAATTACCTTCAGGCCGCGGTAAATATTCCATTTCGGTTCTTTTATTTACTTCCACGAACTATTAAATCACCCCAAGAGAAAAAGAACAGAGCAGTTCAATTAGCAATATTATTTATTACCAGTTCCAATCGATCGTCGAATGCCTTCGTGTTCTTGGTTTGTATTGAATATTTATTTAATGAGTAAGTGCACTCCCCTACTGAATTCTTGGTATAAAAATTTAACACACCCACCCTTTTTATTTGAAATAAAAATACTTTCATTAGTACGGTAAACAACGTTTTATAAGTTACAATAAACATTTTATACATACAAAAAGTTTTTTTTTTTTAATATTTTAATTGGGAATTTAACGGATCAGTAACACCATATTATACACATACATGTATGTATATATGTATGTATACAAGTATTACAAAACAAGTGCTTGTACGTTTTTTTGTACTTTCTATATTTTACTTTGCACTATTGTATTTCATTTTGTTTCTTACTGTAGTGATTTTCTTTTCTCTTTCACTCGTTTGTATTCATATTGTTGTTATTATTTCGACTGAAAATAATTTAAAGCTAATCAGTCAAAATACACGTATGTTAAAAAAATATTTTAAATATAAAAATTATTGTAATTTTTGTTTCAAAGATTTTATTGACATCTGATGAATATGATTATTGAGATGGAAATATGGAAGTATAATTATATACAGGACTTGCGACCTGTGATTGTATGTTTGATCACTTAAAAATGCTTTGTAATATTGACAATTCTACCCGCGATTGACAATAACTACTAAAATTTTGTAAAGTTTCACCGTACAATTTAAATTTAATAATAATTTAAGGAACATATTTTTTTTCAATATCTTGGGTATAGCTATTGACATAGCCAATTTTGAGAAGAATTACGTAAAGAACTTTAACATTATTTAAAAACACATTAAGTTACAAAATGACTTATTTAAAATACAAAATATATTGATGCGAAACGAAATTTCGAAATATATTGAAATAGTAAATAAAAATCTACACTATAAAATTTAAAAAAAATTGTACCTTGAGCATCTCGAAACTGAAAAACTTAAGTAGGTACTTTTTTGTATATAATAGTACTCATATTTGAAGAAAAATATTACACGAAAATTTGGATAAATGTTTTTCCAAATAAGATTATCCTTAAGTTGAACGATTTGAGATACACATACTTTTCAAGAGGAAATGTTTTGACACTCCTACATTTCGCTGAAAAGATAAGTGGTACACGAAATCTTATTTATGAAATTGACTTGCTTTACTAAAATTACTAGCCTTTATCGCTATATTTTATATTTTATTAATAAAAACTTAATTATTTTAAAACGATATGGATTGGATCTTGTTTACAAAAATGCGTCAATTCGATAAAAGTATTTAAAAACATTTACTTATTTCTATAAAACACTGTAATAGCTTTGTTATTGTTGTTTCCTTAAAGATAGTAATTATATATAATATAAATAACAACAACTTATTTAACAATATTGATAGCTAAATATCATCCATGTGTAAAAAAATTGATATAATGAATTTTAAATATATTCAACAAAACTAGATGTGTGCTATAAAGTATGTACATGGGTGGATACATAGCTATATAGCTATATGCACAAATCCACCAAGTCAATTGAATGTTCACCTGCTTTCCATATGTCGGTTATTCGTGTGTGCCACTTAACTTAGCTGGGGTTGTGCAAAATTGGTGTTTCGATAATTACACCAGTTTTTCCTCATTCCCTATCTGACCGAGGTTGTTTTGTACACACACCGTTTAAGAAAAATATATAAATATTGTCTTTACTGCACAAAATAATATAAGTACATGTTTTTGACAACTTTTGTGGACTCTGAGATGTAATTCATGACCAAATACATAAAACCAGTATCCGTTTTCTTTATAATTCATTGACAAAAACTAATTATGCCGAATGAGTTTAAAATAATAAAACAATCTTCGGAGTTATTATAGATATTCCGTATTCTAATTGTAGACCCATGGTAACAGAGATTTGTCGACGCAAAATAATTTTCATTCAATTTCACCCTTGGTAAAAATAAGATGAAAGCTTCGGTAAAGTTTAATAAGTTAAGTTTTCATTAATTGCTTCGGCAGTCACTTTGTGTAAAAATTTATCCATTTTTAATTTAAGTTTTACTTAGTATAAACGGTGTTTAAAAATGAGGCGGATTGCGTCGAAGTACGTGTCACAATAGATTTTAAGAAATAAAACATAAATTTAAAAAAGTTTTGTTTTGTATCATCAATTATGATAACTGTTTATTAAGGTTTCACTTAGCGGTATGCGCAATACTTTGTTTTGTAGAAACTATATTTTCATATTATTTTTTGACATCTAATCAAAGATGAAGAAGAATATGGATGTCTGGGCATTTACGGGGCCGACGACCGTCATAGGCTGGTTTAAGTGATCACTTTACACACGTGTAACATTTACCAATTCTACCCATTATTGACAACCACACTACTCTAATTCTAGGAAGTTCTATATATATTAACCAATTTTGAAACATTATTCTTGAATCACTAGAACTTCACTAGAGACATCGTGACACAGATTGGTGAGATGAAAATAACCTTTTTATTGAGCAGAACCTCTTTTTTTAAACTATATTTTGTTTACGATATTTTTTATTCAAGTAAATAAAAGTGTAAATGTCCGTTTGTTTAAAAAAAATCTTACGTGTCCTGAAGTGATTCGCCTATTGCTTTGAAATTTTGACTCAACGTTGCATTTAAATACGCGCGTGTTTACCTATGTAATTCAAAAATATTAATCTTCGTCCTAAGTGACAGCGTGCTTCTTGACAGCTACTGTCCCTCTTAATATTTTCGATTGCATTGTTGTTTTACAGATTTTAAATACAATATATTCCTACACAAGCATTGTAAAATTACACAAATAAGAATTGTGTCCTTTTTATATTCTTTCCTTTCTATTTAAACAGACTGAGCCACAGCAATGCGTGGCCGAATACAGCTTGTTATTAATAAAATAATACAATTTAAAGGTTTAACATGATATTAAGTAGAAAATGTAAATGGTAAAGAACGAGAAAAAAAATAAATTATGATTTTTTTAAAATATGTTGTGCTGTATAACAGTTTTATGATGAGTTTGAAACCTCTCCCCTCGGCCTACAACTTCTAGACCGTCAACTGTCCTAGTAGACAATACCAGTTTAGAAGGCGAGTTGTAAACTAAACTTACCATCACGCCGCTTCTCCGTAGGGGTAAGCAGAGAGAATAGAACGCCACACTACACTTTGCAAATATTCTTCGCTTCTTCCATAGGTATTCATGAATCTCCTCATACATACCCGCCGATTATTTCTATATTTCGATTAGACTCACGACCTGACCGCTTTCAAGTATTTGACAAACCTGATCGTGCCAACTTTTAATCGGTCTTCCTCTGCTTCTTTTTCCAAACACATTCGCTTCATGAATTCTTTTAACCGTTCTTTCCTCACTCATTCGTTACACATGTCCGAACCATCTCGTAAATACGATGCAGAACTTTAAGGGTCTAAAGTCATCTCTTAGTAATATTTTACATATCGTTCATACATATCTTGATAATATGATTTTTCAAAATATATTTTTAACATATTTATAATCTCTTTAGTTTGTGTATGTTGTGATGATGCATAGAAAGACAGGTTGTTCCGCGTCGAATTCCCTGACTGCACTAATTCAAGGAGTGTTACTATCCTCAACTTTCTTCTGCTATATGTCAACCACTTAAGTATGTAAATTCATAACATAATCTCCGCGGTGCATTTAAAATAATATTAGCTACATTGTTGCATTGCAAAGGACCTTTTGCACGAGATGGGGTTTGTGTTTCACATACATACCTTCGCGTTTAAACGTTTCGTATTTTAACCTCTACACCAAAGTGCAAACAAATTTAAACTTCAGAGCTTTGGGCTTATTAATGGGTTTAGTCTCAACTCTCATTTCGTTTATATGTATGTTAAACTAGTAACTCATAAAGTAGGCGGTATTAGCCCTCTGAGGGTGTTGACAAACCATCATAACTCCAAAATGTTGTTGTCGAAGTAGAATAGAATCGGATAATTGTACTTTAAAAAAATTAAGGAAAGAGAGTTTTGATTCAAAATATTCTTTAAATGAACATCATAATTATGAGATTTAAAAATATATGTATTATAAGATTTTAAAATTTATTATTTAAATTCACATACAAAATCCATTTCTTACGTAAAATTATATCAAATCATACAAATCATACCAAGTCTTAAACCTTTACCATAACTTACATGTAATTATTATTATAATACAATGCTTAAACTCATTAAATTTAAAATCATTTATCAGAAAAAAATATATATAATCATGGTTTTCAACCCCTGCCTTGAAGTGTATATAATGGAATTTTGTCTAGCCTCATACCAGTCTGATGATGTCGGTTACGACGAAACCCTGTTGCCAGTTAAATAAAATTTATATAGAAAAACTACATAGTTATTATTTTATTCTATAAAATGCAGTTACACCAAGAAATGTCAGTACAAAACTTAACTATAATTTTTAAAAATGTTAAATAGATTCTAAAAAATCTTTGAAATTTATTAAACTCACTTTTTTAAAACCAAAATATTTTTTTCGTGTAACTTGGGATAAAATGCACGATTTTCTTAGAGATTTGTATCACACTTATCAAAAATACGAAAAATATATTTGTGTTTGTATTATTTATGGCAAATAATTTATACGCATTTTGGCAATAATCAATAATGTTTTTGTTGTTTATTTATTTTATACAGCCTATTTCAATATAATTTTGCCTAAAAATAAAAACAAAAACTTTTTGTGATGCTGGCGGAGTACGTGACAGCAAATGGAAGCTTCTAGTATGTTAAACAAATAAGGAAAATTCCAAGGTTTATATTTTTTATCTATATTTATTTATGCAATTTGTAGCTGATTTGTTTATTTTGTATGAAAAAATGTCCTACTTTATAATAATAATAAAACTTAACCATATTATGTGTTAGTTACTACGTAATTTTTATTACTTATATTAGATTACCATATTTTATACAGATATGTTTAAATTGGAAATTGCAAAGTTATACAGGAATTCATATCAATTAATATATGTAGCTATGTATCATCAATTGTCAATACTTGTTTTATAGCAAGTTCATTAATATGAATTGGGGTTATCCCAGAAAAACAAAATAATGTTGATAGACATTTTTATTACTACAATAAATGTGATTCGACACGGTTTTACATAGTATTCTCCTGCATTTTGTGGAAATCATAAAGATTTCATATAATATAGTATTTAAAACAGTAATTCAGGTTTTAATTGTGTATTTTGTTTAACCAATATTGGCTCTAAAAATTATCAATAAGCATCGTTTTTATATGGATTTCCATTGGATTGAAAGTACTTAGGTCAATCCAGCTATAAACAAACGTAAAAAATAGTCTCGTAAATTTTGAACAAAACTACATGACTAATGTTGTCTTTATGCACGATTTGATAAACATGTACGTTAGGTAAGACATTTCTGGTAAAAAAAAGCAGTATATTTATATCACTGCTGTATAATGCTTCTGAACAGGGTTCTCCAAAAGTATTTCCACTTTTTTAGGAGTTTAAATTTTCCCCCACAATAATGTCAGTAGTGCAGTAAGTAATTCGGTGTTAGACATTAAAAAAAACATGTCTTTTATTAAAAATTTACAGTATCCAACGTGGAACAAAAAGATCCCCTTTTCATTTTTTTGGATTTCGAAAACCCATCTTCGTTTTTCAATTTTGAACACGAGTCTGGTAGATTAGACATTTTTTAAATACTGTTTTTCTATATCCTGTTCAGAGTAGATATTTCCTGTTAAGAACTCGAGATCCTTGTAAAATTCTAAGGCTTAAAGAAATCCTTTCTGAAGATTACCAATTTATTTTACTAATGGTGTATTTAATATTTATGCATAGCTCCTTGCCTAGGCTTATTTTTAAGAAGTTTTTTTTCTTTTTTTGTTGTTAATGGTAGTACCTACCTTAAAGTTATTTTAAAATGATGAAAAACGTTTGATAATAAAAAATATTAACAGCTGAAATTTCACATCGTTTTTTTTTGTTACACAAGCTCGTTATACTGTACAAATAATGTTTTATTATTATTTACAACATTTTGGATATGTCCAAATCCTTGTTCATAAATCTGGGTTTCTCCACATAGGAGTTATTTTTATATTTTGACATCTTAACAAGGATAAGGAAGGATATGGATGTCTAGGTATTTCAAGCTTGCGATCCGTCATAAGTAGTTTTTTCAAATCATTTTACACACTTGTAACATTCATCATTCTGCCCATAATTGTCAACCACATTATCCAAATTTATCCACACTATCCAAATTTATTTACCATATAATTCACACGTCCTTTTATGTGCGAATTCTGGGCAGCATCTTTAGTTGATGTGAGTGGGCTTTTTTTCCTTCCCGAATTATTTCACATAGTATGAGATTATTTACATACGTGTATTTAGATATTAGTTTTGACATATTTCACATACCTACATATTTTCAGGCGTCTCCCAGTATGTGAAATAATTTGGGTACTTTACTGGATTCAAGCAAGGTTGCACTTACAATAAAAAAAGACGTCACGATACAAGTAACGCGTGGGTCCCGCTAAAAAAAATATACAGAACGTCAACAAAATTATGTATGCATATATGTATGAAATGCACATGTGCATTACAAATGTATGTATACGTTTTATAAGGACTTGTGTACCTTATTCACTCCAGTGATTCTCAATCTGAAATAACGAAAAAGATCAACTTTATATTTATGTCTTTATGACTTATGTTATAATTAATGAGCCCACTTTACATTTCACTTATAAAAGCACAAACTATAAAGGAATATTTGTACTTACGAACGTGTTCGTATCGCGGTAAAATATACATGTCAGACTTCGAAATGATCGGTGGAAGAGGCGAAGAATATTTGCTAAAAAATAGATAGGTAGGGCGTTCTATCCTCTTTGCCTACACCTGAGAGGAAGCTCCATAATGATTAGTTAGTTTTCGTATCTTGGTACATAATATTTACTAATTGTCCCTTTGATGGGCTGAAAATAAAACTCTAAAATTCTAATTTTGCTTCACTTGCTAACATCATTTACTTTTTCACCGTGTATTTATTTATTAGATGGATATCAAATATATAAAATATTTCAAAAGTGCATTGATCTAATACAAACAGCTTGATTCCTTTGTTTGTTTTTTTAAAACGTTTGCATTTATTTATAGATTTGGCGTCTAATTTGTACATCTCCATTTTAATTTATGTATTAAATGTTAAATTAAACACTGATTTTTGGAGTCTACTAAGTTGTATTTTATTGTTAAAAATAAAAAATAATTTTGTGACGATTGTTTTGCCTAGTTATGGCATTTTCAAACGAATATCATTCGTTTGAAAATGCCACAACTAAGTGAAAAAATTGTCACAAAATTGATATTTATGTGTGTTTTTTTAAAGATAAAATACAACTTAGTAGACTCGAAAAAACAGAGCTTGATTTAACATTTGATACATAAAAAAAGTTCACATTTGCCTTTATACTTAGAGTGATTAAAAATAAATATTAAACAAAATCTAATGAGATGAATGTAGCGCTTTGAATTATTCGAATTTATAATTTAGTTTTGCAGATATAAGTAATTTATTTTTTATTTAAAAGAAGTAAATCTGATATTTGACATTCACTGTCTATATTACACGAAGTTACTCAGCTTACCGTAGGTACGCGTGAGTTCATCAGACGTGCATCGCTCATTCAACATATCGTACATGTGTCGGTTCAAATAAGAGACTTTCATGCAACATTCATATATCTCTTATGGACATGAACACAGTGTTAAATATTTAAATGCCATTATATTAACGAGTTCCTTATAAAATGTACAAATGAATGTAATAATTAATCTCCAATCACTATTATTTTCACGCTTCGGTAGAATGCTCGTGTATTTTTAACGACTTGTTTGGTTTTTGATATCTCCCCTACATTTGAATTCATTGTGCTTTTAATGAATGCTTTTATTTACTTATAGTTACTATCTAAAGAAGCACAAATTTAGAAAAAAGTCTGTTTGTGAAATAAAGAAGTTACCGCATCAGTTAACATTTACATATGTCCATGCAAACATAAAATTTTTATACAAATATGTCCTAAATAGAGAAAATTCAGAATTTTTATAACAAAAATTTAGATAAACTCAAAACATTGTGAATAAATAACTGGTCAAAATATAAGTTTAATTGTTATTGAATTTTTTCACGCGTCTCTTAGTATGTAAAATAATTAGGATCTCTTCTTATATACATACATTTGATAAAAGTTTTTGCTAGTAAAAAAGGTAATAATTTTAACGATAGATAGGTGCCGAAGTCAAATGCCCCAAGATGTTTTCAATTGAAGCATACATATAATTTTCGTCTTGTCAATCGTGGGTAGAATGGTGAATGTTACACGTGTATAAAGTGATACTTAAACCAGCTTTTGATAAGTCGTAAGTCTTGTAAATGTCTAGACTTCCATATTTTTCTTCTACTATGAATATTTCAACTATGAATGAAAGAATCTTGATTTGAACGATTCGGAAGTGAGTTAAAATTTGGACACTTAACATAAAATAGTGTGAATGGAAATGATTAATAACGCTTTCAGAGTCGTTATTACTATCAGCGGTGAATATAAGGTTTATTCTAAATAGGGTGTATAACTCACCACCATGTTCTAATAACCAGGGTGACAGCGTAAGTAACCGACAGGCCATCCCCTCCGCGGTCTAGACCTACCCCGAAACACAAGTCCTGAGAAGGAACACCAGGCGGGTCTGCATATAAAGTATGCGGAGGATCGCTATTGAATTCGCTCCTGCGTTTGTTTTTTGGTTGCACACCGCGTTGTTAGCTGGCCTTCTCAGATGCAGCGATCAATTATCGCCGCAAATCACATAATGTTCGTCCGATGGTAATGAAGCAAATTCCCGCGTTTCGTTCACAGAGTAGGTAGGTACGTGCGCCATTATGCGACCGCCTGACGCGGTTCGGCCGCGGCGTGCATTGTGTTCAACACAAAGGGTATATTTAATTTTGATTATCGTGTAATTTCGGACCTTATCTTCTTGGCCTTTAGTGACAATCTAGGAGCCATAGTAACAATTGAAAACGGCAATTACATTATTGCGAAACTCCTGCCGGTCATTCGTCAACTTAGCGAGTGTCGCTTCGGAACAGGCCCGGGACAAGGGTGTGGCATTTTCTAGATCCCCTAAAAAAATCAGCTTAGTAAAATAAAATTAATTGAATCACTCTCCTTTTCATTCATACCATACCACAAAGTTGCTTTTAAACAATGCTTTTAATATACAAAATATAAAATTTATTGATTCAGCAATCACTTTGTGGTAATAACTATCCATTTTTTATTTAAGTTTTACTTGGTAAATACCAAACACAATTTTTAAAAAATCTATTGTGACACGCGTTTCGACGCATTCCGCATAATTTTACGGTGTTTGAAAATGAAGCGGAATGCATCGAAATAAGTGTTCCAATGGATTTTGAGAAATATCGGTATATACTTAGTAAAACTTCAGTTAAGAATTTATTAAATTAAATTGCGAATATAAGTGTCAACCAAGAAGAAAAAATATTTGAAAAATCCTCATCTTAAAATATTACTAAAAGATCTGAATGTTATTTTTTAATATCTTAAATATCCTATGAAAATTATCTTTTAAAGTAGAGGGCCCTTTATTCATACCTAATGTATTGTTTAAATCACAATAACACTTGAATACCAATCGAATATCTATAATAAAATGTGTGATCGAAATACGGCCATACTTTCTTGTAAACATTAAACCAAAATGAAAATAAAAATTAACAATAATATTTACTTAATTGATTCGGTATTCACTTTGTTGTAAAATTAATACATTTAGACTTAGCTTCACATACAGTGTGTGAAAATGATGCATCGAAACACTGTCGCAATAGATTTTAAGAAATAGTGGCATTTACACAGTATTTTTTTAATGAAAATTAAATTCTGAACTTTATATGAAAAGTTCACTCTCCTATTGTACATAAAGTGCCAACGAAAGTGAAACTTTTTTAATGAATTATTCGTTAATTAATAGTGGTATACCAAGTAAAAAAAAACAAATATATTCCTTTTTTTTAATTGAATAATTTAATTGAATGATTCTTCTTTTCTTCTTCTTTTTTTATGACTTTTCACTCTGCAAGAGTATTCTAGGCATGACAATGATTTTAGTCATGGCAATCTATAGACAATATTTAAAAAAAAAGATTATGCTAATAGTATATTTTTTTAATAGTTGTGATAGATATATTGAAATGTCAAAATGCCTCTCCCGGCTCTGCCTGGAGGCATAGGCTTCTTCCTCTACTATGCATACCATTAAAACTTTTCCGCCTTCGTTCCGCTCGGCGTATTTTAATTGAGCATCACAAGATCCGAGGTAATTGCATATTGCATTCTGCAAACACCCAACTATCGATTTCTCACCGCCCGCTCGACTCCGGAGAGAGCAGATATTACGGCCTTAGATCACCTACGGCTTTTATTATCGCTTTTAGATCGAACGCGGTTGAGTTTCCATCGTTACTTTGTATTCTGTTTTATTAAACGCCGCACTCTGTGGGCTATTAGATGTCTCTGTAATAATTTCATTTTCACCCTTACCATTCGTGAAAGTAATTAATTATGAATTATACCAGAGCAATAGGAATATTTAAGAACTAGAATGTTAAGTTTATTGTATGTTTAAAAAATAATGCGCTTCATCTGCGTAATTTAATTCATCTTGAAAAATATTTTGTTTAAATGTAACATGGCTTTAGCTACTAGTTTTTTCAGACGATGTTATGGGTATTATGGTAACGTTTCAGCAATGCATCAACAAAAAACTGTTATCCTTAAAATATGTAACTAAAAAAACGTATTCTTAAATGAAAGAAAATTATTCTACTTCTAACCCTTATCCGCACATAATGGTGCATAGGATATCGTATTGGCGTATCGATTTTCCGCTTCCGTGGTGTAATGGTTGCCGTTTTTAGCTACCGTGCTGGAGGTCCCGGGTTCGATACTCAGGGGGTGTGAAAATAAATAACAGTGATTTTACACTCTAATATTTATTTTATATTACCCTGGACTGGTCCCTGAAGTCACCTTGCCTTCATGTATGCCTAGATCAAGATAACACTTGAAATAAAAGAACATCTCTAGAATGAATCATTATATCACAAATACTATTATGTTAAAAAAAATAATGGTTTAATTATCAACAAGTAATATTAACCAATTTTGAATCCGAAGTATCGTGTTATTTTATAAAATTAGCTACACACTACAGAAATGTTAAATTAAACCGGAACATATAACAGTTATACTTATATAAAATAATTTGTTTTTGATCATTTTCTTATCTTAGGTTATTCCAGGCAGTTCAGATTTCATACCGTTTAACTCGTGTACTGTAAATATACCTGTTAAAATCGTAATTGATAAGAAAAGAACCGTTTCAATACATTCCAACAGCTTTTTTTGTTGTGTTGTTGATAATTTAGCGTTCTTTTTAATTAGTTCAAAAACAAAACGAAATTTACCATATGTTAAAGATTTCAAAGTTATTGTTGCATTCCTATTTAATTCAAAGACATGAGCAAAACATAAGTTCCACCCTTTTTTATAAAAAAAAGCGTTAAGAGAGAAGTAACTATGACGACCCTTATTCTGTAATATTAATAACACTGAAAGCATCTCCCGCATTCCACGCTGAAAGTTGTGAATACCCTTTATCCGTTTCATTCGACCGTTGATTCGCTCGGCCATTAAAAAGTCTTTACAATTTTACAACCGGGGAAATATTATGACATCTGTAACAATGCAGGCACAATAGTCCCCGATATTAGTGGCAGCGTGCAGCGTGTGGTTTGTGTGTCACAACAGGTACCACGTATCGCTGTCAGGCCACACATATGCGGAATGAATTTTTTAAACTCTCACTAATAATAAACCACACATGTTTAATGGGCCATTATTGTACACGTATATCTGTCAGTATATTTTCATAGTTATCAACACGAATGTGTATGATAGATGTGACACGAAAGGTATATAATTGTTCTAGGCACCTAAATATACAATACACATTGTCGCCGGGTGCGTAATTCCATAAATGTGACAAAGTTTTACAGGTGGGTGGTTCATTGTTGTCGTTTTAAAATAAATTGATTTGGGTGATATATAACACATTGGAGAGTTAGCATAACGATTTGGGGCAATGTTAGGTACAAGAATATGAAATTTTGAATAAACACTAAAAGTATTACGCGTGTAATAACGGTATATTACCTCTTTTTTACATTTGAAAGGGGATATTTCGAAAGTAAATAATTATTTTATAATAGATTCTTAAATAATGATGGTACTATAAACTGTTCACTCTTTTTTGTGATGGATTAAAAAAATCTTAAACGAATAACTATGTGTGTCCAAAACTATCTACCTAAATACATCCGATATCCGGTAGGGACATTTACACTAAATGACAAATAAATGGAAAGGTCGTCGGCTTTTGACCTAATTTTGTTTCAAGGTTTTCAGTACACAATTTTTTCGAGGAAAGAGTCGATTTTCGAGATTTTTTGGAATTTCTGGACTCTCTTCAACTAGGAGAGGAAGGAGAGCTTGCGCTCCACTATTTTAATATCGTCACAGACCTGGAACCTATATAACATCAAAATTTTTCGAAAAATGGGATATTTTGTAGGTCCTTGAGACATCAGTGTCTATAGCGGTGGCATTGCCCGACGTTATCGTTATAAATGGCAACTTTAGTATGTCCACGTATAAATATGTATAATAATTGTGTCACAACTTTACATATTTTTTCAACCTCGTGACTTTCTTTGCGTTGGTTGTACGGAAATGTGTACAAGCATGTATTTGTATATTATGTAAGTAAAATAATGAAGATGAAAAAATGACCCATTTTCAAGTCACACATGTAGTAACTTTGTAAAGATATTTTTGGAAAATCTTTAATTTATATCCGCGAATCGTATTTCACACAAGGGGGTATTCCAATTGATGTATAAAAATAGTCAAAATATTTGTTAGCTTTTTTGCGTTATTTGTTTTTTGTTTATTTAAAATACCAAAATTCAAACAACGTAAATTCGCCATTATGAGTATGTATCTTATATAAATATCATAAACTGCTGCAAATTTACATTATTTTTCTCCCATTTATAGAAAGAATAAAACCTACTTTGCTATGAAACTGAATTATGTCTACCCCCAAAAATAATATGTTACTTCAGTACAATTTACTTCAAAATTAATTCAATTTATGATTAACTGGATTACTATTTGATTAACACTTTTAGAGATATTATGAAAATGTAACTTTATTTTAAAATCACTGTAAATATTTTATTATAACTTAATTATAATGACTACCGGTTTCGAAGCTAATCGCTTCTTTATCAAGACTGATTAATATTATTTAGTATAAGTATTAATCAGTCTTGATAAAGCAGCGGTTAGCTTCGTAACCGGTAGACATTATAATTAAGTTATAATAAAATACATATTAATACATAGTGATATTAAAACAAAGTTACATTTAATTATAAAATGGAAAATCACAAAGTTAGTGCTTCAAATATAAATTACTTTTAAAAATGTTGACCGCTAAAATTATATGAAATAATTTATGTTAAATATTATTACTTGTTACTATGTTCGAAAATACACACCCATTGTATTGCACATAATCTTATGTGAGCTTGTATGTGTTTTGCTCAGCGATGCGTTGGCTGATTTTATAAATAAAAACATATTCATTCACATCTGAGGATAGTAGGTACAGTACTTAGTGTCAGTGGTAACTGGCTTTTTTGTTAATTTTAAATATTCCATTTGGCGTTTCTCATGTATGTATGTGATTACAATTCAGGATTCGGACCCCACATACTCATAAAAGAGTTTCTGCTCTATAAAAAGCTTCTTTCCATCTCACCAATAGATGTCTCTAGTGAAGTTCTAGTGATTCAAGAACAATGTTTCCAAATTGGTTCATATATCGCTCACTCCTTTCAACAACGTCAAATATAAAAAACCGTCAATTTTCAGTTGTGCATGTTGTCGGAAATTCTAATTCTAGTGATTCAAGAACAATGTTTCGAAATTGGATAGTAATATAGAACTTCCAAGAATTTGAGTAGTGTGGTTGTTAATCATGGGTAGAATTTGTGAATGTTACACGTGTGTAAAGTGATAACTTAAACCAGCCTATGACGGTCGTAAGCCCCGTAAATGCCCAGACTTCCATAAACTTCTTCTACTATGTTGATATGTCAAAAAATTATTTAAATATTCCATTTGCCGAGACAACAAGATGCGATCAAATTTATGTTAATACCCGCTGGATTAAGATTGAACACATATTTTGCAAGTCTGAGCATTTACAGGGCTTATGACTGTCATAGGCTGGTTTAATTGATCACTTTACACACGTGTAAAATTCACCAATTCTACCCATGATTGACAACCAGACTAATTAAATTCTTAAAATTTCTAGGTATATTGATCAAACTCGTAACACAGTGCTTGACTTCACTAGACTTCACTAGAGACATCTATGGTGGGATGAGGCTTTTTAATAAGCAGAAACTCTTTTATTTGTTTGTGAGTTTCGAATCCTGGATTATATTCACATACATGAGAAACGCTAGACAATATCATTTTATATTTTTATTTAAGCTTATAATTTGACCTGTTAATTTATTTACAATATTTTGAGTGTCTCCAAATACTTGTTCACAAATCTGGATTATCTTCAGATTAGGATTCTATGTTGAGATGTCAAAAAATAATTAAAAAATTAACTCGTAATTGGGGATAATCCAGATTTGTGAACAAGTATTTGGACACACTCAAAACGTTGTATATATTATTCTTCCCCGTACAATATATTGTTATTACGTGATCTTTTGAAGGTTGTTGCTTTCCAAAATCAATTTTAGATTAATATAATATGTCGCTCACTCCTTTCAAGAACGTCATAAATCAAAAATCGACAATATTCAGTTGTGCATGTTTTCAGAATGCCCAGAAAATGTACTATATGCTAGCAAAAGAGGCATATTTTTAACTTAATATTTACCCGCTACAGGGCAGAAAGTATTGTTTTTGTATTTTAAAGAAAAGGTATTGTTTAATTATTTTTTTAAATATACTAAATATTTTTCAAATGGAAAAAAAACCTTCAGGTTTTACCTAAAAAGATCTGCTGTGCAGTAAAAAGTTCAATAAGTGGCTTGATACTTATTTTTATGCATTGTATTAATATTCTTTAACTTTAAAAACGTTCTCCTGAAAAATCAAGTATTTTGATTTATGACGTTCTTGAAAGGAGTGAGCGATGTGGCGTACATTTCGTAATTATTACCAAATAAATACTTACATACTTAATGAAGGTCGTTACACAGAGCGATAAAGCAGTTTGCGGTGTGAAATTTGATCTATAAATATGCATAACATAATCGATACATACTTTTTAGATAGAAAAAAATATCTACGCAACATATTTTTTTTACGCATTTCACAACTATAGAATAAAATTACAACTGTGTAATTTTTTCCACACGAATTTTATTTGACCAGCAACCGGATTTCGTCGTAACCGACATCATCAGAATGGTGATATTGACTGGTAAACCCGGTTGCTGGTCAAATAAAATACACGTGGAAAAAATGTTATTCTATAAAATCCAGTTCTACCAAGAAATCTCAGTACAAAACTTATTTCACAACTGGTACAATACTTATCAGTTTTATATAGTCGGAGCATCTCAGGCATTGCATTTGGTTGACTTATGTAACTTCTGTCTTCTTTCATATAGTCTAATAAAAAATAAAAAATGATTTTGAAATTTTTTTATTTCTTTGAAGATCACTCAATACAAAATTTCCCTTTTTTTGTTTAATGAAAACGTTACTGACAATATCGGTTCTTACAAAGTGTGATCATTTTTAATTAAAGTTTTACTTAGTAAACACCACTATTTGAAAATGATGCGGAATGCATCGAAACACATGTCACAGTAGATAGTGACATGTGTTTCGATGCATTCCGCATCATTTTCAAATAGTGGTGTTTACTAAGTAAAGCTTTAATTAAAAATGGATTGGTTTTACCACAAAGTGACTGCCGAATCAATTAATGAAAGTGTGATCAGTATTGAATTGAATAATACCAGTAGATTTTTTGAATTGGCATTTGCTTTTTAGAATACCATAGTTTATTATTATTAATGTACATAAAAACACGATTTATAATTTTATTCTTTTTATTTATTTTTGTGAAACTTCTTTCTTAAATAGTACCTTTAGTATTTGTGATACAGTAAAGATCTTCGAAAACGACTTAATCATAAATAAAATATTTAAGTAAATTGGTAAGTTCCTTAATATCCGAATAGATATGCCGACAAAGGGCCATAAACTCCTATAGATTATAATAAACCCTTTGACCCCATAGCGTTCAAACCAAGGTTTTTGTCCAAATGCACATCTTAGAAAACTTCAATCATTACATAGTAAAATAATCCAATATTCCAACTTTTTTTTCGGTACAGATTGACAATGGCCTCGTTAGGCGAAACAGCTATCATAAAAATAAATAAATTCAGTGGAATCATAAATCACGTTTTGATTCATATTAATAATAATATTTTTTATGACGGTATTATTGTACACTTGTGTATGTTTATTCAAATTCAGCTAGGTATTTTTAAGTTCCCAATACGGACACAGCATGACTTGTTTTTTAAACTATATTTGAGCAATAAAAAAAATGTTACAGCGATGAGTTCGCACTTAATCGAATCTTTGTATTCATCGCTTAAAACATAAACTATGAATCAGTTACAACGCGAGAATACGCTGTGACTCATGTGAGTGATTCAAAAATACTCCCGCGAATTCGTTCATTCATTCATATTGTCGTCAAATATAGATTCATAGATCGATCTATCGCTCTTTTGGTCCGCTGACCTTAAACGTTAGAATAAGAAAGACTATTCGGGTACTTGGAAATGAATATGCTTATCATTACTACTATCCGTGATTACCGAGAAAATAGTATATTGTCATCTCCCACGTAGCAGCGACTAATTACTTACCGCACATGTGTTCAGATCTCATCGGCATTCCTATGGTCATTAGTTGTATGTATCTTTCTTACCACTATTTTTTCTTAGTACTTAACAAAACGAGTTACTTTGTTGGAAGGCATTCATAAAATATGCAATGAATGTAGTGAAAAAAAAAACAATTCAAAATAAGTAAAAATATTTATTCTCTCGTTACTTACATTCTTTGAGAAAATTTCGACGTTTTCGAGTTATTTCGACAGTCACTTTGTGTTAGTATCTATCCATTTTTTTATTGTATATATAACTTTTACTCGATAAATATCACTGTTTATTAAAATCTATTGTTATACGTTCATTTCATTATCAATTCATTCAATATCATTGTTAGTATATATAAAAATTAATAAAATAAAAAAAAGGTAAAAAAATTCAAGAAAAATATTTTTAAACTTGTATAAACAATGTTATCATTTTACTTTTAGTCCAATGGAAAAATAAATAGTTTTTAGCTAAAAGGTTGAAAAAGACATTTGAATCCAACATTCACTGAAATTTCTTGGTGACGTTTATTGCAATTTTGATGTTTGCAAGTGAGCTTTTATTGTAAAATATCAATAATTACTCATAGTTTTATTATTTTAATTTACTTAAAAAAAAAAATTCCCTTGTATGTATGAAGATTGATTGTATGTATGTGAATGGATATTTCGATTAGTTTGTGTGCGAAAATTCATAATGAATTTGTGTTGATTTTCGCTTTTGTTGTTTCTAATGAATCATAATTTGTACAGATGATAGAAGGTATTTTTATTACACGAGTTTAACGGCTTCATAGGATAATAAACATTGAAATAAGCACGCGATTCCAGTGAAACCAATGAAGTTGTATAAACTATGAGCTATTTATTTGTGATTTTAAACTTTAAACAAACATCAACGTAGTTTTATGTGTTTTTTTCTAATTCAGTAGAACAATCATTACTCCAGTGTTTAAACTTATTTTAAATATTAAAATCGTCGCGTGAAGTTTTCAAGATTTACAGTGATCTGCGATGACCTTGGTCCATATTCGATTTTTGCATGTGAATAAATAATACATTATTTTATACTCCTATTGTCACATAATGGTGTATGGAGCACTACATCGGGTCAATGCGGTGTTAACTATCTGCCCTCCACATAAATTCTTATTTACTTATTTAGATACTTATTTTTGTTTTATTGTTATCATTATTATTTATACGCCGATGATTTGGCAGCTTTTCAAATCATATTTAAATATTTTAGCCACATTATTTTATCCATATAAGAGTATACTGAGTGCAATTTTCGAAACCCATTTGATAAAAAAATCATTATTTGAGGCGCGACAACCATACGTGCATGCATTTATGCTAATAAGTTGTATGCATCCAATTTGACCTTTAAATAACGTTGTGACCCTTATTATTTGTAGAGGTCGGTGAATCAGCGGAACATGTGCAAGACACTGAATAAACAGGATGTTAGAGGACTTTTCATGTGACTTTATGGTATTTTATTTTTCCGGCTCTACTGCGATGTCACAAACTTGGATACATTGTATCAAATTTATTACCTTTTATTTTCTCCTTATCTGAAAAAAAACGGGGAATTTCCACAAAAACTTTTGACGGAATTTTTATTTTTTCCTAACTTTTGTTTATCTAACTTTAGAAATAAAAATGATACCATATACCCTAAAGGAAATTATGGACTACGTGCTATTTTTTTTTAAGATGGCAAATCTTATATTGTGATTTTTCTTCATTGTTTTTTTGTATGTTTTTTTTTGTCTGTTATTCGTTTCTGAAATATGCTTATTTTTATTTTACCCTAAATTGTGCTATTTTTATAACTGGTCGGAGATGTTTGCTTTACTAAGAAGCTGCCGGCAATTTCGACACAACCGTAGTAAAGTATGTATTCACGGTTCCATTTTATCTCAATTCAAAGCGTTAAAAACTGTCATTTTAATGTATTATCATTATTGTATGGTAAATTCGAATCGCTCGTTACTATTTATTTGAAATCTGCTCTCAGTCTTTGGTTTTTAACCATCCCCATAGATTTTTATATTTGTTTTACAAAAGTGGCTAAAACATTCACCACTTTTGATTTTTTTATATAATGAAAACAGCCAAAACGTAGAAACGTCATTCATTTTACATGATTTTAAATTAATTCTTTTTTTTAAATAAAACTTTTTTTAAAAACCACTAATTGAATTTTATTTCAATACTTCATTATGACTTTTTTGAAAACTACAGTTTTACTTATCACCTGTCGATGAAAACAACATTAGTTTTGAAACAAGTCGTCTATAATGAAATAAAACTCAATAAGTGGTATTATACAAGTGTTCATTTTGTTTAATAATCAAAACATCATTCCACAAAATTAATGCCGAATCAGCAAATAATATGTTAAAAGTCGTTTATTTTCTTGATTCCTTCTATTGTAGGTTGCCCAAAAAATATATGAATTAGTATTACAAAATATTGATACTGTTTGTAAACTGTTCATTATATTCTTATTAAATCGGGTTGTGGTCCCGTAGTTAGTGTCGCGGACTCTTAAGTCCGAGTTTCTCGGTTCGAACCCACTCTACCACAATTCGATACTTATTTCTATTAATGAGCCGCTAAGGCTTATAAAAACAGTATGAAAATGAAATATTTGTGTAAATATAATAAAAACACAAATATTGTCCTTAAAAAAAAATATACACACATACACACATGGTGGTTGTCAATAATGGGTTGAATTGGTGAATGTTACACGTGTTTACGACCGTCATAGGCTGGTTTAAGTAATCACTTTCACTTAAACCAGCCTATGACGGTCGTCAGCCCCGTAAATGCCCAGACTTCCATATTCTTCATCATTGATGAGATGTCAAAAAATAATACCAAAAAAAGTATTAAAAACACACAAAATACTGCGTTATAAGAAAGTATAGTTTTTTTAAGAATTTATTTACAAATAAGTATGTATATATATATATATATATGTATATATATATAAATGTATATATATATATATATATATATATATATATATATATATATATTTATATATATATATATATATATATATATATATACATATATATATATATATATATGCATATATATATATATATATATATATATATATATATATATATATATATATATATATACATATATACCGCGAATCCTTGGAAATTATCATATGCTCTAATTAATTCACCGGTGAATGCGCAATATTTTATTCTCAAACAGTTTTTTATGTATATACGAGTAAGTTCATGAATCACAGGAATATTGAATACATCCGAATATATTAGATGCCCAGAACATTATACAGATGACCGTCACGTAACCTTATTAATATTGAGTCAAGTTTTTTTTTACATTTTTTAACCTTATGAAATGTTCTTTTATTTTATTCAGTCAAATAATTAAACTCTTATTCTTTATCAATAACAAATAATTAACAATTAAATTTCATACTATTTTCGTGAACCTTAGCAGATTATTATTCAAAATAGGTATTAATTAGATTTACTTCATACTTACACTACACAAGTAAGTGACTACCTGGGAGTTTTAAGTGTGTAAATAGTGCTATGGTAGTGAAGGGTAGTATTGTTTGCATGCTGTGGTAGTGATTGTTCTGACGAAGAGACGGATACGTCTCGAAACCGGTTGACATAAAAATCTCGGTGAGTGGTTAAATACTAATATTACTAACATTTTTTGCAAAAAAAATATAAATGTGAAAATGACTAACCACAAAGTAAATAATATTGAGAATATTGCATAATAAATATATATATATATATATATATATATATATATATATATATATATATATATATATATATATATATATATATATATATATATATTATATATATATATATATATATATATATATATATATATATATATATATATATATATATATATATATATATATTATATATATATATATATATATATATATATATATATATATATATATATATATATATATATATAAACACATAATAAATATATATGTACAATAAATGGTAGTATTCAAAATCCAAACCCTTATCCGCACCCCAATGGTGCATAGGGTACTGCATCATATAAACGCAGTGTTATCTTGATCGTGAACACATGAGGAAAGGTGATCAGCCCCCTGCCTTAGGTACCAGTCCAGGGAAATATTGAATAAATATTAGTGTGAAAAAATCACTTCAATTTATTTGTCCCCCCCAGGAATCGAACCCGGACCTCCAGAACGGTAGCCGTAATAGTAGTATAAATAGTAGTATAATAACATTGATTGAACATTGAAGAATATTGATGTACCCATTCTTGAGAACGCGTGACATGAATGGGTCGAGTTGAATTGGCCCATGACGGAAATTGGTGAAACTGCGTAAAGAGTTGTCGGAGGAAAGGGTGCTAGATTTTTGGCAATGTTTCAACCCGGAAACCGAAAGGGCAGTGAGTGATGGACTGAGCATAAATATCATGCGAAGTGGTACACGCATTAAGGATAAACGTTATTATTTACTGTTATTATTCTACATACCACTGACGGAAACAACATTATGACATATGAATGAACTTTCAGATTTTGCATTTTGAACAAAAGGTATTGTTTAATTATTTTTTTAAATATACTAAATATTTTTCAAATGGAGAAAAAACCTTCAGGTTTTATCTAAAAAGATCTGTTGCACAGTATAAAGTTCAATGAGTGGCCTGATATTTATTTTTAATACATTGTATTATATTTTTTAACTTTAAAAACGATCTCCCGAAAAATCAAGTTTTTTGACAAATGACGTTGTTGAAAGGAGTGAGCGATATGTGAACGTTACACGTTTTACTTCAAAAATTAGTATAAACCAATTTTTTATACTAATCTTTTAAAGTATAGTGAAACCTCTCATAACGATTAATTCGCATAATAACAAAAAATATGAAAAAGTTGCTCCCTTGACGAGCGACATAACGAGTTATAGAGAAAGTCCCTTTTTCACGACATTCACTTGTGAGCCGCTCCAGTCAAAACAAAAAATGTTTCGCTTAACGAGTAAGATTCTGGAACGAATTATGCTTGTTATGAGAGGTTCCACTGATTATATTTTTACGTTGTTTTCATTTTTTTGTTATTTTATTTTCCGCTTCAGTGTCTTTGTGGTTGCTACATTTAACTATGGACTGCCCTGGTCTTGGTTTTGGTTTCCGATTGGGTGTCTAATTAAATTTGTGTATTTTGAACCATTATAACGGACGTTTATCTACTCAAACCTCTTCTCTTATCTGCGTACAAATAATAATAAACGAAGCATGACCATTGTTTTAATTATGTATTATTATGATACTTGAGGCAACTGAAATTCTATATGTACTGTCAATAAATTGGCGTAGACAAAACAACGTCTGTATCGTGAGGACCTTCAATCTTTATAATGACTCAATATTTACAACATTTCGGCCAGCTGACTCTCCATTAAATTACAATGCATGTAAGTAATGAACCAGTCAGAGATCCAAAATGAAAGAACTGAAAAAATACTTTATGGAAACATATTTGTGATTAGCTATATATTTTTTTTTCCTTAAAACATGCTACTTACCTTATGGTTTTTCTTATTTTATAAATCTGTCAATTGTACCTTTTATGGCTTTATATTTTACATTTTGCCCTGTGTTTTCTTCTCTGTTATTTTCTTTGTTTTTCAGTCTTGTTAACCTTAATCCCATGTCCCAAAATGAGAAATAGAAAATAACTACAACATTTTGAGTGTGTCCAAATAGATTATCTCCAATTATATTATAGGAGTTATATTTCATGTTATTTTTTGACATCAAAGCATAGATGAAGAGAATATGGAAGTCTGGGCATTTACGGAGCTTAAGAACGTCATAGGCTGCATTGAGCAGAAACTCTTTCATTTGTATGTGATGTCAGAATCCTGGATCATAATCACATACATAAGAAACTCTAGAATGTATCATTTTGATTTTCTTATTTTAGTTTATAATTTGACCAATTTAACAGCTTCCTTCATCTCACCATAGATGTCTCTAGTAAAATTGTAGTGATTCAATCACTATGTTTCGAATTTAAATAATATACATAGAACTTCCTAGAATTTGAGTATTGTGGTTGTCAATCATGGGTAGAATTTGTGAATATTACACGTGTGTAAAGTGATCCCTTAAACCAGCCTATAATGGTCGTAAGCCCTGTAAATGCCCAGACTTCCAAATTCTTCTTCATCTATGTTGAGATTTCAAAAAAATAGTACCAGGTATGTTTTTTTTTTATTGGAAGCATCTCATCTGCTGTAATGCTTTGATTCAACTCTCGCGGGTTTTTTGCGCATATTCCTATGCAAAAAGTGACAGGTAATCGATACACGGTCCAATTTTATTAACAATTATCGGTCCGAAGCACTTTATGCGGAAAGATCTGCAATCTGTTCTGCTGTTTTTACTCCAGCTGCGCGCGGTAATAGGACTTTTCGGCCAAAAGATTCCCGAATCAGTCTAGAATTTTAATATCCGTGACCAGTGCAACCGCATAGAGATTGAGTATGCTCCTTAGAAGCCGATTCAATGAACTCTGCTTTTTTTACCGGCTCAGACCGCCGAACCTAGACTGCGCGAATATCGCGAAAGGATGCATATGGCAAGCGCCGTCTTCGGGTACAATTCAGCACGTTAAGGTGGGGACTGACCGGAGAATTTAGTCGACGTCGTAACATAACGTCGTAACATCGCTCGCGGCGAGCATCACCGAGCATCCGAAACTATGGATGGAGCGCTCGGCTCGCTGTACTGACTGCCTGAATGCTCGCATCGTAACATGTTACGTCACGACGAAATGCTCCGGTCAGTCTTCACCCTTACGTTACGCCATTGCTGACTGACCGCGATCAGTTCTAAACTGCTCGCCTGTGCTCTACATCCATTAAAACGCAGTGTTTATACCTTCTTTGCATTCGTAATTGAAATATTGGACGACGAAGACGTGATTCATAGTTCTGTGATTTTACTCAATTACGGCTTGCTCCAAATGAAAAAAAAATGAAACGTCACTGGATTTTTTGTTTTTTGTCTTTCCCTCCCCAGAGAAGCTAATAAGCATGTATTTTTTTACTAACTTCCGTTTGAGCGATGATGATGCTAATTCGACCCAAGTTTTTTATTTATGGTAATGATCAGGGTGAGAGGAGTCCTATAAAATTGAATTTTCTTTATATTTTTCATTAAAATATAATGTTTTTTTTCTACTTTGTTTCGGCATTTACTTTTTGGTAAGACATGATGAAAAAAAAAACCTTTTTTTTTACCACTTGAGTTTATTTATGACGACTAGTTTTAGAAGCTAAGGTTCCATCTTCATGTTTACATTTAGACGTGTTTTCTTTAATGATATGTTTTTTTTCTCATCGCGCTCCATAGTAGCAAAGAGTCGCAAGAAAATACGCACGGTCTAACTTGGAAAGATATTCGACAAAGATGCTCGCGCCGAGCTCGGAATGCTGTACTGATCTAAAATTGAGCCGTAACGTAACAACTCAATTATATTCGCCGAAAAAACGACATCGAATGGACTACGCGGAACGAGCGGCTAGCAGCTCGGCTCGCTGTACTGACTATACGAATGCTCGCGTCGTAACGTGTTACGTTACGTCGAAATGACTCCGGTCAGTCCCCACCCTAAGATGTGCGAAGAAGCTAAGTAAACTATATTTCCATACGTGAGGCGGCTGCGTTCGGTTCCGAGTTCCGAGGCCGTATCGGACCGCGATCAGCCTGCGCTCGTAAACTTCAATGACTCCAATTACGGCAGCATTTTTCATGTTTTACGTTTATTAAATTTTAGCAACTCAAGCATACCGCTTCCGGCTTAGCATTTTCGCAAATCCGGGGCATTGGTCTTTGTTGAAACGGCGGCTCCAGACGCTCTCAACTTCCGAGGACTATTTTCTGCGTTGAGAATGTTTTTGTGCAGCTTGTTCGCTTTCCTATACCTAATGGACCAACTACCTCGAGGACTTGTGTCCATTTTAAACTAATCGATTCAAATGTTTTTGATTTCATATTTCTTACATTTATCTCTTGACATTTGATATCAGTTGAAATAAAAAAATATATATAAATCAAAAATATTTGATATTCAACTATCATAGTTAAATTAACAATTTATATCTAGGTATATTTTAGGTGTCTCAATGGATATGAAGAATTTATTTTTTACGTAGGGAATATGAAAGTGTAGGCATTTCCTGGTTTATTTACAGACATAGGCATTTGTCTCAATTTATATGTATTTATATATATATATATATATATATATATATATATATATATATATATATATATATATATATATATATTTTTTTTTTTTACATATATATACATATATATACATATATATACATATATATATATATATATATATATATATATATATATATATATATATATATATATATATATATATATATATATATATATATATATATATATATATATATATATATATATATATATATATATATATATATATATATATATATATATATATATATATATATATATATATATATATAATATTTACCTTAGCTATGAATGTACCCCCTCTTTTGACCCTTTATTTCACACGTTAGCCGTGCTTATATGCTACATAATTCATAAAGTAATTTGAATTCAAGGAAAGTAAACATCGGCTTTGGTGGTCTTACAATAAATATGTTAAATTCTAAGCGAGGACTACAGGAATCGGTGACTCTTTATCATTTATTTCCTTTATTTATTCGTCCTCAAACGATCACTAAGATCCTTTAAATATGTACTCGTATACTACTAACAAAATACAGTAAAATAATAAAGATTTTTCAAGTGTAGATACTTTTTGTATCAGTATTGCATATTTTCTTCTTTTATTTTTCATTTTTTCCACACCTTGAAATCGTACGTGTATTCAAATAAATATATATAATTCAATTTATTCACAATTATAACTTCAAAATTCAGAATCGTCGTAGTAATAAAAGGTAAAACGAAAGCTTTAAGTAAACCATTAACCAACTAATTTAGGTAGTTGTCAAACATTAAATTGTTGTGGTTGCAAACTGTATCGATAATCGTTTTGTACTGAAATAATGAGATTCTTTTTTGATGTTCCAAAGATTATTTTGTAAATTTTAGCTATACATGTCCGCCTCTGTAGTGTAATGGTCAGCACGCTCGGCTACCGTTCTGGAGGTCCCGGGTTCGATTCCCAGGGGGGGTCAAATAAATATAAGTGATTTTTTCACTGAAATATTTATTCAATATTACCCTGGACTGGTACCTGAAGCGTAGGGCTGATCACCTTTCCTTCATGTGTAAAAAAACGATCAAGATAACACTGTGTTTATATGAAGCAGTGCCCTATGCACCATTGGGGTGCGGATAAGGGTTTTATTATTATTATTATTAATAATACATTTAATTTGCTTTTCGTTCGAATATTTTTTAATTTATTTTTCTTGTTCTTTTTCTTCTTGGTGTAGGCCTTGTAGCCTGTTTTTAATAGGGATTAGCCTCCTGCGATGTCGATTCCCAGCTATCGATCCATCTCTTTGGTGGTCTGGCCTGGAGTCGTCTACCATGGGGTTGGCCGTGCAGTGCGATGTGGGGGAGTCTGGATGGTTCCATTCTCCTCACATGCGCATACCATTGTCTCCTTCGTTGCCTTCCCCACCTAACGACATCTTCGATCTCGCATATTTCCCTGATCCTGGTGCATTTTTATGTTTTCTTTTTAATTTGAATGACTATCGGGTGGATGCGGCGTTCCTCTGCTTACCCCTGCAGTGAAACGGTGAAATCGTAATAGTAGTAGTAATCGTAGTAATATATTGAAATTCCGTTAACATATTTTTATATGCTGAAATTATATTGCCTTTATGGAGGATCTTCTAAATTAGAAAATCTTACTCATCCATACTTGTGAACCTATTTTTATTCTTACAATCCTTTTTAACGTAATATCTTTAATTTCTCGGTTGTTTGGTTGAAATCGTGACAGAAAATAGCCAAAGGAGTAATTAATAAGCGATACATACCCTGAACCTTGAATGATAATGATATTATTAGGTATCAAAATTTCATCAATTCACGATGTGAATGAAAATATTCCCACAGTTCGAAAAAAAAATCACAGTGATAAATGACATGCTGTCTGCCAAAGAAAAAACTCCGCGAACTTCGTATATGTATGGCGAGTCTTTCTTTGTACGAAACATTCCTTTATAAAACCATAAACTTTTTCTTCTTTCCATTCATATTTTATCACTATTTAATATCTCAGTGTAATATCGCGATACTTAGAATGCAGGAATAGTGTGTTTATAATAAATCATTTTCCATTACATCTCCGCTACTTACTTTATACATTACATTATCTAAACTGGAATCTTAAAATAAGCATAAATATTTTCTAGACATTGGATTCACTTTAAATAGCTGAATCATGTGTTTCGGTAGCAGGTAGGGGAGAACGGGGGAATACGGTCATTCAAACAAAAATTACAATCAGCCATACTTCCAAACGTATCGAAAATTGTACGCACATGTGGAAGGTTCCGAGACCATTGCTTATACGATTTATCGCAAATATGTTTCAAGATTTAATGCAATATGGATACTCAATAGTGGTCAGAATGGTGAACATTACATAATTGTATAAGGTGATCCCTTAAACCAGCCAAATGCCAGGTCGCAAGCCCTGTGATGCTCAGACTTCCATCTGCTCTCATGTAAATAAGAACGATAGATGTTTAATAGTAAGTTGAGACACCTATAAAAATAATATTCGTGTTTATTTTTATACGATAAATCGCAACTTAAAAATTGTGCGCAGATGACTTCTAGAGCAGCCGGTCGCGTTCTGAATTTGTTCGCTTGAGGTCTCACCCTTAACATGTCATGGTAACCGGTGACCGGCATTTCACCGCCTTCCCCTACATGCAAAGTATGAACTAAACGCCGCGTTCTCACATCCAATCCGTTTTTACTTTTAACGCAATGAATTTATTTATTTTAGGTGCTCGGGCGTACCTATTACCCGCGATAAGATCGAATTCGTACGGAATATTCAAATGCTCTATCCCAAATCTCGACCGAAATCGGGGATCGCCTAGCCCGGGGGTCTGCAACGTGTGGCTCGCGAGCCACATGTGGCTCTATATTTGTAGATATATAGTAACTAAACATTCGTCAGGTGGACTACGCAATTAAAAACGTGAAAATTATCAAAAGTATTTAACTGATTACATGACACTTATGTCGGTTTATTAGAAATGAATGTAAATTTAACAATAAATCACTATTCCGTAAACAAAGCCGGGTGCGGGGTGCAGGTAAATAAGTGCACTTGACTTTTTTGGAGAAGGGCGTCGTCGCGTGGAGGAATGTTTAGTTATCTAAGGTTAAGCAGTTTTGTGGCTATTTCTTTGTATTTTTTTTTCTCCGAATAATGGTTAATTGTGCATATGTATGTGTATGCGTATGTGTGGGTGCGTATGTGTGTATATGTGTTTAGTGTGTCCATGTGAGCGTATGTGTGTGTGTGTGTTTTTTTTCTTCAAATGTTTGTTTTATACCATGTATCTATTTGCGAAGACCCGTTATTAGCTTTGTGTTAATTGTTTTGTTTACTGCATTTTTAGCTGTTGGTTTTCCTAAAAAAATCTAAATGACATTACTTGCAGATTTAAATATATATTTATAAATATATATATATATATATATATATATATATATATATATATATATATATATATATATATATATATATATATATATATATATATATATATATATATATATATATATATATATATATATATATATATATATATATATATATATATATATATATATATATATATATATATATATATATATATATATATATATATATATATATAAATATATATATATTCTGTGCTTATTCATTTTTCGTTCGGTTAGGTAAGGAGGATGGTGCCGTGTAAGCACATATAAGCCCTCATAAAACCTTTCTCTTGTTAAAAATGTAAACATTGAAAAGAAAACAACCCAAAATAAAAACCAACCATAGGCCGGTTTAAGTGATCACTTTACACACGTGTAACATTCACCAATTCTACCCATGAGTGACAACCACACTACTCAAATTGTTGGAAGTTTTATATATATTATCCAATTTCAAAACATTGTGCATGAATCACTTGAATTTCACTAAAGACATCTATTGTGAGTCGAAAGAAGCTGTTTATTGAGCAGAAACTCTTTCAATTATATGTGAGCCCTGTAAATGCCCAGACATCCATATTCTTCTTTATCTATGTTGAGATGTCAAAAAATAATGTGAAGAATAACCACTGTAATTGGAAATAATCCAAATTTGTGAACAAGTATTTGGACACACTCAAAATGTTGTAGATAAGGAATATTGTTAAAAATTGGCTCCCCAAAAAATTCCGAACGGTTTTGCTACTCACGTTTGGCTCTTTTGGTCCAAGAACTTGCCGATCCCTGGACCCTAGCCGAAGAGGATTCTCCAGCAAACCAATCTACATATTTTAATATTCGGTCGAGTGTGTGCTCCTCCTAGGAAGGTTGGGTCCCCGATTACGGCCACCATTAAAGGGCAGGCACCTGTGTGTGGAGCACCTGCCTCGCGCTCACCTGCCTCGCCCCGTCTCGGGAAGATCCTTAATGGACGTGACGTCACACGCGCCGCGGCCGCTCGGATATCGCGCACCGATGAAGAAGCGATCAACAATCATTATGTCCGTTTTACAATTCTGCTTGTTTAGTATTTAATAATATTTACACTGGATAACGAAAAAGCTCGAAGCGACACCTTAAGGTGGAGACTGACCAGAGCATTTTATCGTAACGTAACACGTTACGATGCGATCATTCAGGCAGTCAGTACACCGAGCCGGGCGCTCCATCCATAGTTTCGGATGCTCGCTGATGCTCGCGAGCGATGTTACGACGAAATGCTCCGGTCAGTCTCCACCTTAACACCCCAGAGACGGTCGAATTCTTATATTTATATCAAAATTGTCATCATTCTAATGAAAACTAGTAAATCTTAAATCGTCTCTGTACGTCAGTTAAATAGTCTCTTACAGGCGCCGTGGCGTAGTTGGGTAAACGCTCGATTGCTAAACTAGCGTCGCGGGTTCGATTCCCGCCAATTGCAAAATAAAAGATTTATTTTAATTGGTCTGGGTTTTTTCGATATATTTTTCACACTTACCTTCCCTATCCTTAATATCCTACCTGAAAACAAGCTTCTAAAAATGGAGGCTTTACGGGTTATTCCTTGAAAAACATAAATAAACGTGGTCAATTGGTCACATCAATGACGTTAACATTTATTTATTTATTTAATATATGTACATATATTATATATGTACTAAAATATATAGTAATAAAAAAAAATTATCCGTCTTTAATAAAAGTTCTTCTTTGATAGTATGGTTTTCAATTTTTTTGACTTCTGATATGAATTTTACGCAAACCGATCGCTTAAAGCTTAAATGGTGTTTTACATCTTTTCGTTTTCCAGCGTCGATGCATTTAATAATATCGTCAACTTATTTGATAATGTCAACATCTTTATGGATCGTTTAAGCCTACTGTATATACTACTACTTGCGTGCTCCTTCATATATATCCACGCGTGAAGTAAATTTCCAATATGAATACCATAAACATAACCTTTTAATGAAACTTCGTACAAAACTTGGCAAAACTTTTCTCTCTGCATGCAGTCATGATCGTCTAGCTTTGTTTAAAATTTTCGATCGTAAATAAGCTTATTTTACGAGGTCACATCTTTTCAGCCCAAAAGGGCTAAAAATAGAGCAATAAAACGTGAAGTTCAGAACAGATACATTAAAAAGATTAATGCATATGTGATATCGCCAGCTTTAGTATAAAAATGATATCTCCCTAAGGGACCTTAGTTCTGGAACTGTTCAATAAAATGTTTATATTTTTACCACATAGATTACGTCAGATTGTCAATTTTATTGACCGTCTCTCGGGAGCTTTAGGGAAGTAGCAATTTTGTCAAGGAAGCTTAAACCTAAGGAATTAGCAGTTTTATACTCAAAGCTCCTGTGGGAGTATATTAGTCCTAAAAGAATCCGTACATGTAATGTAATCCGTAATAGCCCGTAATGGTAGGTTCATGTTTGCAATGATTTTAATCCCGTTTCATTACTTCATCCGATCTTATATGTCAAGTTGACAGTATCCACAGTGGAAACAAAAACTCGTACCTAACGTCCAATTGACTCTGAAATCTATCTACGGCTCATGCAACACCGCTTATCATGACCCTACTTAGGCTTCAACTTAATACGTTTAAACTGATACTAATTCTACCGCGAACAGGTAGGTGTTGTTTAATTATTTTTGTTTAATAAACTTAATATTTTTCAAATGGAGAAAAACCTAAAAAGATCAGGTTATACCTAAAAAGATCTGTTGCACAGTAAAATGTTCAAAAAGTGGCTTGATATTTATTTTTAATATATTGTATTGTATTTTTAAACTTTAAAAACGTTTTTCTGAAAAATCGTTTTTTTATTTATGACGTTCTTGAAAGGAGTGAGCGATATAAACGTAAGGTCTAATTTTCCTTAATCTAATGGCGCTTAAAATTTCGCAAATTTGTGTCTTTCGGACAAATTTTTACATTTCGTAGCCATAGAATCACCAAAATCATAAGGAAATGCTGTTAAATAGGATGTGAAATATTATTTTAAACAAAGTAATGGTTACATTATAGCCAAATTATTTTTAACACTCAACTAATTTTTTTCCTCCTCGACCATCGCCTATCCATGTACCTTACTGACCAATTTCAGTTTCCCGCCATTTGCTATCGGGCGGAGTTTTTTTTCTTCTGTTTTTTAATTGTGAGATTTGAAGGTACCTCGGATCAGGAGAGCAGCAACAGGTGCAGGTCCGGCGCATAGTAATAATTGGCCTCCCCGCAGGAAGTGCCGGCCCCGGCGGGAGGCTACTGCGCACGCGCCATTACGAGAATACAACACGTATATTATGGGTCGCTCCAACCTCTTGAGGCCAAGAGACTTGCTATATAAATAAATCTAATATTATTGCAATAGAACTCCAATCATTCGAACTACGACTATCTAAATCGCTTTTGAAAAAAAATTAAGATGGAAGCGTACTGCGATTCGCAACATACATGTATTGATTCTGTCTACACGCGCTATTATCCTTCGCTCCACAAAGCCACCAGTCCTTCGTTTTGATTAGTTAACTCACTTTGACCGAGATGTTCAGCGAACAATGACTTTTATTTACAGTACGGTACGTACATACTGTACTAATCAATATCGCTTGTAACTACGCTTAATATATAAAAGTGTTGCCCTTTCATTTAAGTAATTTAGAACTCTTTTTCTTGAAAATTGTGTTTTTTCCTTCCATTTTTAACATGCATACAGTTATTTATTAAAATGTACCCTTTTTTAGGAAAAAATCCAATGATCCGAATTATTGATTATCTGAACGGGGTCCGGTCCTAACTGATTCGGATAATTGGAGTTCTACAATATATATATATATATATATATATATATATATATATATATATATATATATATATATATATATATATATATATATATATATATATTGGGTTGATGCAAAAGTAATGACCGTTTTTTATGATCCCAGGTAAATTTTTTTTTTTCATAAATTATGAATAGAATCTTCTTTTTTTATGATTCCATTGTATAAAGGATGCTTTCCCTCTACTTTCTATTCAGTTTTGGCCTGGCCAGAGTACAGTAATAACCCCTTGTATTTTTTCAAAATGTCGTTCGATAAAGTGCATTTACGTATTGTTTACTTTATGAATTCCGTAAAGACAATACCGCGAGTGTGGCAACCAAAAACATTTGTGAAGTGTATGGAGCAGATGTCATCAAAGTTCGACAGGTACGAAGATAGTTTGCAAAATTCCGATCTGGAGATTTTTCACTCATTGATAAACCACGTACTGGGCGGCCATTGAAGTCTGATGACGACGAATTAAAAGTCATAATTGACACCAATCTACGTCTAACCATCAGGGAGATTGTGTCAATGATGGGAGTCAACCAAACAATCGCATTAAGACATTTGAAGCGTATGGAAATGGTTTCGCGGTACGACGTTTGGATACCTCATCAATTGTCGGCTGCCAATTTATTGGATCGTGTTTCAACGCGCGTTGCTTTGAGTGCGAGACAAAAACATGAACCTTTTTTGCATCGTTTGGTGACGGGAGATGAGAAATGGGTCGTGTACAACAACGTGACAAGAAAAAGACATTGGACTATACCTGGACAAGCCCCATTAACAACTTCGAAGGCCGAAATCCATAAAAAAGTTATACTTTGTGTTTGGTGGAATAATAAGGGTATTGTGTATTTTGAACTCTTGGAACACAATAAGACAAGTACAACAGAACGATATTGTCAGCAATTATCCAAATTGAACATGGTCCTTCAAAAGGATAGACCAGAATTGGTAAACAGAAAAGGGGCAGTGTTTCATCACGACAACGCGCGACCACATGTGGCTATGATGACCCAACACAAGCTAAATGAGTTAAATTGGGATGTTATCAAGCATCCACTGTATTTTCCAGATCTTGCTCTTTCTGATTTTTATTTATTCCGATCACTGCGAAAAAAATTTAATGATGAAAAAAATTATTCAATAGAGCAGGTAAAAACATCCCTTACTTCATTTTTCGCATTAAAATCCGCGGAATTTTATACTACTGGTATTAATAAGTTGATAGAAAGATGGAAGAAGGTGAAAAGAACTGATGGAAATTATATAATTTATTAAATAAATAATACACAAGAAAAAAAAAATTAAAAAAAATATATGTAAAAAACGGTCAAAACTTTTGCATCAACCCAATATATAACTAGTTCGTTGACATGCAATTGTGAGCTTTATAACATTTTTGACAACTCCTTAATCCTTGCACTATACCGCAGGATACATAAGATACTTTGTACTAACTTTGCATAAGTTGTACGGGTGGTCTTGAACCTTAAAATTAAACGATCGAAAATTTTATAAACGATATTACTCTAACCTTTATTTTTGTCTGGGTATCAAGAGGTTATATTCTCTACTGACTCTTAATAATCATGTGTATTAAGAGGTACACCTACTCACTAAATAACATGTGCATCCTCACTAATATGATATTCAACACTGGCGTTCGAAACGCAATATAAAACAATTAATATAGTTTTAGCAAAACTGATTAGTGGAGAAAATCCCAATTTAAAAAAATATTGATTAAAAAACAATTCACGTTGTTCGGACGTAAAAAAAACTTCTGTAACAAACATCGAAAGGCTTTCTTTCACCCATAATGTATTTTTTTATTCATTCTTTAAATATGCCCTTTTATTGAATGTTTTAAAAAGTGACATAGTTTCAACAGGGTGGATGGAAAGCACATTTTTGCTTTGACCTGTTAATACATTTTTTTATGGATTTTATGAAGACCAATAAGATTATTTTTATCGCTTTGACTTAAACTGTACTTTATGTGGACAGAATTACAAAGGGACCCTTTCGAAATACGTTGCGTCTACACATTTTTACACTTACTTTTCGTGTGTTTTGGAGTTACTTAACTTCCGACATACTGAAATCTAGCTACGGCTTATGCAAAACCGCTTATCTCACTCCTACTTTGACTCTGCTTATAAGATTTTTAGGGACCTATTCCTAATATAAGTATTCCCGGTTTTACTCTTTAAAGTTAAAGTTAAAGTACTATTACTCATGTAATTCATGGTTTTACTCTTTATTATTAAAGTTACTATTACTCATGTAATTCATGGTTTTACTCTTTATTATTAAAGTTACTATTACTCATGTAATTCTTGAGTGAAGAATTCTAGGCTAATTCACTTGCTGCTTTCATGTATTCATTTCTAATGTCAGTTTATACTAAAGGTTATCTTTTAATGTACCAAGTGTTTTTTTTAATGTACAGAGATACGAACAAATTATTACAGTGGAATTACATCAAATGAATATACGAGTATTTATCCAACTAGTTGTTGTATTTTTTTATACAACTATTTCATACGTTGAAAGACGCTTTTTTATCTACACTTTGATATCGTCTAAATTTATATTTATCCTTAAATGGTGCTAGAATTTTGTTTAAACAAAAACTCGTGATTTATGATTTGTTAATCGTAGTGGGATTCACTTCATAGAAGTCCGTTTGTTTATATCGTGAAAAACTTATCGATCGTTAAAGATCTATGACCTATTGTAAGTCTTAATATTTATACTTTTGCACTCCCATGTATTTTTATATCTTCGTAACGAATCTTAAACAAGTATTTGGTACTGTATTTTGAATAATATTATTTATTTATTTAAACATTTTGTATAGAGTATATGTACATTGGCGAACTTATTGCTAAGAAACAATATCTTGCAACCAACCAAAAACAGACTAGAAATGTTGTTCAAGAGTTTGAAACTTATACAGTCATTTTTAATTAGAGAACAGATATGTGCAAAAGTATCTACAAAAAGAAAAAAACGCAAATTATCACTAAAAAAATTGCAAACAAATAATTAATCCATTAAATATATAGTGTAAATTAATGAAAGCAAGAAGGCAAAGGAATTAGTATATGTAAAGTGTTGAGAGGGGAAAAATATAATGAACTAAGGAATAATGGTATGATGGACACAGTCAGAATTTAAAAGATATCTAATAATGGTCAGGCGTTTCTTAAGTCATCAAATATGGTCCATTTTTCATATGAAGAGGTAACTCATTCCATTATCTGGCCGCTTGGACAGACAACAAATTACTGAAATAGAGTTTCTGCTCAGTAGAAAACTTCTTTTCATCTCACCAATAGATATCTCTAGTGAAGTTCAAGTGATTCAAGAATAATGTTTCAAAATCGGTTCATATATATAGAACTTCCAAGAATTTGAGTAGTGTGGTTGTCAATAATGGGTAGAATTGGTGAATGTTACACGCGTGTAAAGTGATCACTAAACCAGCCTATGACGGTCGTCAGCCTCGTAAATGCCCAGACTTTCATATTCTTCTTCATCTTTGATGAGATGTCAAAAAATAATTACTGAAAAATGATATGTTATGGCAAGGAATGGAAAGTGTTCCGTAATATTTCATTATTATAATATTTTATAATTATTTTAATAGTTAAAAGTAACAAAAAGCTTTCGTTATTTTTTTTATCAGAAAGACTGGCCGATCGTTTGATGGTGGCGTCAGTCTGTCAAGCGAATGGAAACATTAAAGGAAATTTCCTTTGGATGGGAGTCCCGTAAACATTCCATCATCAAAGCCGCTAACATTTCACTAATGTATGCCCAATTACTGTCTGAATTCCTAAGGACCGCGTTCAAACTACAATTTATTCACAATGTATGACACAATATGTATATGTCACACAATGTGCTCGCATTTTTTATGTATCATTGGAGCTATTCTGTTACCTCTCTATTCGTGTCAGTAGTCAGATAAAATTTTATTTGTGGTAATAGTGTAATATATCGCTCACTCCTTTCAACAACGTCATAAATAAAACAAAAAAGATTTTTCAGGAAATCGTTATTAATGTTTTAAAATATAATGAAATGTATTAAAAATAAATATCAAGCCACTTATTGAACTTTTTACTGTGCAATAGATCTTTTCAGGTAAAACCTGACTGTTTTTTCTTCATTTGAAAAATATTTAGTAAATTTAAAAAAATAATTAAACAATACACTTTCCTCAAAATGCAAAAACAACACATTCTGCCCTGTAGCGGGTAAATATTAAGTCAAAAATATGCCGCTTTTGCTGGTACATAGTACATTTTCTGGGCATTCCGAAAATATGCACAACTGAAAATTGTCGATTTTTGATAAATGACGTTGTTGAAAGGAGTGAGCGATACGTTCAAAGAGAAAAACAATCGATTTTATACCGCAATTACTTACAATACTTACCGCAATTTTATACCTATTTTTTTTAATAATCAGCCGCTTAAGGTCACAGAAAAAGTATGAAATAGAAGTATTTTTGTAAAAAATAAAAATATTAATATTTCTTAGAATTAAGTTTTGTACCTACTGACATTTCTTGATGGAACTGCATTTTAAAGAATAAAAAAATAACTATGAAGTTTTTTTTCCTCATAAATTTTAATTGAATATTAAGTTGATGATGTCGGTTACAACGAAACCCGGTCGCTGGTCAAATAAAAATTTATGTGGAAGAAAACTATATGGTTTTTACTATACAAATATTTTTCTGTAAAAAAAAAATTGACAGCGGTGCTGGAGAATAGCCCTACTTGTCTATTTTTAAGCGGAAGCGTTTCCTTCCAGCGAACAAGTTAGAACAAGTACCTACTGAAAACGCATTCTGCGGGTTTAAATAGCTCTTTCGTGGTGTAGATCCCTCCTAATCTTGCCTGGACGAGTGTGACTGAAAGTAGAATGCCTCCCGCATAACTTACGCTTCCAGTCTGTGGAGATGGCATCCGTTCTATTCATGGAACCTAGAGTCAGGCGCAAATAGCCAACGGGAGGACATTGCATGGCGTGCGGTCTCCTTACTGAATGCACGAGTCAATAAGGAAGTTCTATATGACTGTGAAGAAATTTGGAGCACTTTGATTATTTAATGAAGAGATAAATACTTTATAATGCGTATCATATTGCAAGGTGAAAGAGAGAGCTAGCTAATCCTGGTTCCAACGTTAATGTATGGAAGTGAAGCATGTAGTGAATGCAGTCGAAATGCGATCTCTCAGCTCCAAATTTGTTTAATTCATTCCACAAAGACTATATCGCTCACTCCTTTCAACAACGTCACATTTCAAAAAAACTTTATTTTTCAGGTGATCGTTTTTAAAGTTTAAAAATATAATATTATGTATTAAAAATAAATATCAAGCCCTTTATTGAACTTTTTACTGTGCAACAGATCTTTTTAGGTAAAACCTGAATGTTTTTTCTTCATTCGAAAAGTATTTAGTATATTAAAAAAATAATTAAAGAATACCTTTTCTTCAAAATGCAAAAACAACACTTTCTGCCCTGTAGCGGGTAAATATTAAGTTAAAAATATGCCTCTTTTGCTGGGATATAGTACATTTTCTGGGCATTCCAAAATCAAGCACAACTGAAAATTGACGATTTTTTTATAAATGACGATGTTGAAAGGAGTGAGCGATATGACAGACATTAATTAGCTACGTTTGTTTCGATTTAAAATTTTGCTTAAATTATTTATTAAATAAACGGATCTAAGTGCCTTCTTCTTTTGAACGTATAACTCATATAGTACATATTTTCCAACTTTTTTCATTTTCATCTTTTCTATTTTTGTTTTCTGTTAAAATAAAATATTTGTAGTTTATATTAGCACATTTAATCTATTTTTATTTCTGATAACTATTGTATTCTTGCCAGTGCCGTTTATTATAACCCGAAATAAAATGTATACCCACACACAGGCCATACCTTTATGGGATATTTTTTTGTATTTAAATTATATATATTTTTGTACTTATCATATTGTAATTATAACATATGAAATGTAAAAGAATTTAAAACAAAGAAAAGAAAAAAAAAAGTTAGAAAAAAACCGTAAAACAAATTAATGAGGCGAATGTAGTTGGAAAAAGGAGCAGATGAAAACCGAGAAAAACTTGGCACAATCAAGTATATCGAATACTTGAAAGTGGTCAATTTAGGAGTCGAAATAATCGAAGGGTATGTATGAGAAGATCCGTGAACTCGGAAGAGGCGAAGAATGTTTGCAAAGACAGAGTGGTGTGGCGTTCTATTCTCTCTGCCTACCTCAGAGAAGTGGCGTGATGGTTAATTAGTTAGTTATATTGCAAGGGAAAGTCGAAAGAAAACGGAGCATAGGAAGAAGATGTATCTCTTAGAACATGTGAGTGGTTCCATCAAAGCACTATGTATTCAGAGCGGATGCAGATAAAATCAAAATTGCCTCGATGATCGCCAACCTTCAATGTAGAGATGTACGATATGAAGATGAACTAAATATATCGAATTGAACAAAGCCATTTTGTTGTTATTATTTATAGCTGGCATATCGCTCACTCCTTACAACAACGTCATATATAAAAAAAAAACTAGATTTTTCAGGGGATCGTTTTTAAAGTATAAAAATATAATACAATGTATTAAAAATAAATATCAAGCCACTTTTTGAATTTTTTACTGTGCAACAGATCTTGCAAGTAAAACCTGGATGTTTTTTCTCCACTTGAAAAATATTCAGTATATTTAAAAAAATAATAAAACAATACCTTTTCTTCAAAATGCAAAAACAGCACTTTCTGCCCTGTAGCGGGTAAATATTAAGTTTAAAATATGCCGCTTTTGCTGGGATATAGAACTTTTTCTAGGCATTCCGAAAACATGCACAACTGAAAATTTACGATTGTTGATATATGACGTTGTTGAAAGGAGTGAGCGATATGAAGACCGCTACATTTTTTAACGTTTGTTATTCTTTTTTAACTTGTGAAATTGTAAAATAATGACGTAAAGCCGACATCTTTTAACTACTATCGAGTGACGATATGATTAATCCATTAATTAGAACTATGTATGCAATAGATCAACCTTATTTATTTATTATTTGCCATACACATTCTCTTTAATTTTTATTTAAACTTAATATACTCGTACTATAAATCCTTGTACATAATAAGCAAGGATAATTTTCGCAAAAGAATCGAATAAAAAATATGTTTATTCAAAAGACGCGTTCTGTGAACACAAATTCACCGCCAGATCATATCCTTTTTAAAATAATTTTTCGTTAACCATCCAAAAAGCAATTCGATGGTTAAAAATAATTTTTAACCATTACTAATCGTTTAAACTAATAAGTAATGACTAATAAATTAAATTTCTATGTTAACTTCTTATTTTTACTAATAAGTCACATTACGAATGAATCTTATTTTAGGGATCGAGTGAATCATACATACCTTTTAATCATCGAATATGTTCTGAATAATTTGAGTCACATATTGTACCTCATCTCCTCCTTCGTAGTGTAATGGTTAGCCTGTTTACCGTGCTGGAGATCCCGGGTTCAATTCCCAGGGATAAATAAATGGTAGTGATTTTACACTCTAATATTTATTAAATACTAACCTGGACTGGTCCCTGGAGCGCAGGAGTGATCACCTTCCCTTCATGTTAGTAACGATCAAAATAACCCTGCGTCAATACGATGCAGTGCTCTATGCACCATTGGGTGTGGATAGAGGTTAGAATAAGAAGATATATGAACTACCATCTCTTTCGGTATGTGGACAGGTTAATAAGAACTAATGCCGCGTCCTCCTAAAATCAGCAAAGAAATTACAATGATATTCAATTCAAGTTCTGTCGTGATTTTTTTTCTTTATAACAATTTCTTCTGCATTTCACAATAAATTATAATTACAAGTATAAAAAAATATAAAATATTGATATAAAAAAAGGATCCACAAAGGCATTGCCTGTGTGTTAGTGGGTTTTCATTATATTTTAGTTTGTAATAAAAGGCACTGGCAAGAATACAATACATATTATCAAAAATAAAATTAGATTAAAAGTGCTAATTTAAGCTACAAATGTTTGATTTTAACAGAAAACAAAAATCAAAATGAAGAAATGCGACTTTTCTTATTAAGAAAATATTGTTCCGATAAGATTTCGAGTAAAGCCGAATTTCCCCATTGTCACATCGACCCAATTCATTCCTCTCCCGCTTATTTTTATTTTCGTCGGGACAAATGCGCAGTTAATTGTATGGATTTAAACCTCTTTGGTGAACCTTATCCCGACAGCTGCGTGTGAAACAGTTTTAACTTTGTAATTAAAACTTTATTCTGACGACGTCTCGGCGATTAAGCGACATGCAGTGTCGCATCTCCCCTCCGGGCTTGTAGCGAGCAGCGATGTACCGGATTAAATGCAAGAAAAACCTTTCGGGAACGACGCAATGTCGAGTATGCAATGATAGCTATTCCCGAGGAATAAAATTCCCAGCAACAGGTGTTATGACAGAAGATAATTTATGATTCCTTAGACATCTACGCAGACTACGTATGCACTTATACATACATATATCCAATTTCACATACATCCATAAATATTTCTACCGATAGCTTTGCTCAAGTTTCTTTGTTTTTTTTTTAATTTCTTTTTGTCCCTGTATTTTAAATGTTTCAACAAAATCATAACTATCGTGTTAACAAATGAGAATTTTGGCTATTATTATTATTTACAACATTTTGCGTGTGTCCAAATACTTGTTCACAAATCGGGATTATATCCGATTATAGGAGTCATTGTTCAAATTATTTTTGACATCTCATCAAAGATGATGGTGTTGTCAAAAATATGTTGAATTGGTGAATGTTACACGTGTGTTAAGTGATCACTTAAACCAGCCTATGATGGTCGTCAGCCCCGTAAATGCCCAGACTTCCATATGCTTCATCATCTTTGATGAGATTTCAAAAAATAATATTATACCATTTCATTGATAAAATATTATTCTTTCCGAATATCGTAACCAAATCAAATATAATTTTAAAAAAATACATAAATTTTTTTTTTCGAATTCCATTTTGATATGAATATTTTACAAAAAAAAATTTAATTAAAAAAAAAATCATAAAAAGGTCTTGAATATGCTTTTCTTAAATTCAATTAAAATATTTTGGGAATAAAGTTATTCATTTGATTTTTTTGTTGTTGGTGGATAGGTGCGTACATATTTTAAGTATTTTGTATTTTGGTTGTGTAAGCGACCGGTAGGTATACTAGGTCACAAATGATCGTTCACAAAACCCATAAACATATAATTAGAATAGGCAACTCAAATTCAGAATGACTTATGTACATCATACTATGTAATTCGCGAAAAGTATGATTCAATCAATTATCTGAATGAAAATTTAAACACGTGATATTGATACCATTCTGTTAATAAAAACACCAGTAAAAATGTACGTTCATAAGCGAAAGCGCTAACTGTTTAAATAAACAAATTTGTAGAAGTATACAAATTATATACAGTTCAAATTTTATTTCAACTTGCTTCATGTAATATGGAAGAATGGAATTCCATTAAGAAATTTCAACAAGTACTTAATTACATTGTAGTGATAATTGTACTAAAATTACTCAGTTTATTCCTATCTAGCCATATGAACTGTGAGATACCATAGGTTTTTTTTATTTTATTTATTTGAAATACAATTTAATTTTTTTTTTAAATGCAGAGGCCCACCAAGCCACCTTATGTGTCTTGTCGGTAGAGTTCTTTTTGAATACATTTTTTATTGTTTTTAACCATTTTTACCTAATACACACACAAAAAGAGAGAAAAATTAAGAATATAAACATTTTACCATTTTCATAAAATTAACTCTTAATCATTCACGCATTCCTTCATTTTGCCTTTGTTCCATATTTTATTTTGATATCTTACATCCGTCGGCAACAAATTAAAAATGTTCGGAACGATATAAGTATGCAGTGTTCGACTCCCATATTTATTGTTAAATCTTGGGACTATCAAACCTTCGTTGTGAGTAAATCGTATATTATGGTTGTGTACTAAATGATTTCGATATTTTTGTCTAAGTAAAAATCTTTTATTTTTAATATTTATTTTGCTACGTATACGATCGCTGTTTTGAATAGCAAATTACCCGTCTTTTACTTATCACTGTATTGTTATACTTATGCCCATAGGCAATAATATTATGTATGGCAATAAAAACAATATAACTGCACAAATAACTGTCATTGTAGAGTGCAAATTGTCCCTTCCGATAACAACAGTTGCAATAATTAACGTAATATATGTACCTGGCCGCTGCTTTTCCCACCGGAAGTTCCAATCAAAGTTTCGCTTCAAAATACTATTTTAAATTATCAACAAAAGACGTCGTTCGGTCAGGTTTTTATTGAAACAGGTGTCACACGACACAGGTTCGTTCTGATAACACCTACTGTAAGACAGAGCAGGTACATTATATTTCATTTGAGGGCTACAAATAAATTAAAAATAATATTGGATATGTACTCTTGTTTTATTGAAAATTGGATTTAGCGCGTTCATTGACAAATTTTTAGTACAATTTTGACTAGGGATACCATTTAAAATTGATCTCTTTAAAAAAGTTTTGATTTTTTTTTTAAACATTGTATTCAGCCATTTTAAATTTATTTCCAACGCTGGCAACAATTATAATACAATTTTTTTTTTTTTTTTGACATCTCATCAAAGATGAAGAAGAATATGGAAGTCTGGGCATTTACGGGGCTTACGACCGTCATAGGCTGGTTTAAGTGATCACTTTACACACGTGTAACATTCACCAATTCTACCCATTATTGACAACCACACTACTCAAATTCTTGGAAGTTCTATATATATGAACCAATTTAGAAACCTTGTTCATGAATCACTAGAACTTCACTAGCGACATCTATTGGTGAGATGTAAAGAAGCTTTTTATTAACCAGAAACTCTTATATTAAAGTGTGTAAAGTGATCACTTAAACCAGCCTATGACGGTCGTAAGCCCCGTAAATGCCCAGACTTCCATATTCTTCTTCATCTTTGATGGGATGTCAAAAAATAATATGAAAATAACTCCTGTAATTGGAGATAATCCAGATTTTGTGAACAAGTATTTGGACACACTCAAAATGTTGTAAATAAATTATCTGGTCAAATTATAAGCTTAATAATAAAAATGAAAATGGTATTTTCTGGCGTTTCTCATGTGTGTGATTATAATCCAGGATTCGGATCTCACATACTAATATAAGAGTTTCTGCTTAATAAAAAGCTTCTTTACATCTCACCAATAGATGTCGCTAGTGAAGTTCTAGTGATTCATGAACAAGGTTTCTAAATTGGTTCATATATATAGAACTTCCAAGAATTTGAGTAGTGTGGTTGTCAATAATGGGTAGAATTGGTGAATGTTACACGTGTGTAAAGTGATCACTTAAACCAGCCTATGACGGTCGTAAGCCCCGTAAATGCCCAGACTTCCATATTCTTCTTCATCTTTGATGAGATGTCAAAAAATAATATGAAAATAACTCCTGTAGGTAATTGGAGATAATCCAGATTTTGTGAACAAGTATTTGGACACACTCAAAATGTTGTTATTATAATACAATATACTCATCAACGAATAAATTTTTACTGTCTTAAATTGAACCATTTTCAATGCCATTACCTCTTGTATAACCATTAATGTAGTATTTAGTAATTAATATCACGTGTAATTAATTGTTAAACAATAAATAATTAGTTATTGGTGGAAATTGTGTTTATTGAGGGTGGTCTACAAATCAAAAAGTACATCTGATTAAAATACCATGATTGAGGAATGATAATTAATACAAAGAGACTCATGACAAAATTAAAACGATAGAATTCTTTCAATCGTGTTTGAATTCAGTAGGTAGTTCAGTTACTAGAAAATTAAAATAATAGGCATCTTATGATATTATTATTCAAAATTAAGTGGCAAAGCCAATAACGACATTTCATGTTTTTACTGATATACTCGTATGTTTAATATGTGACGATTATTTTCTTGGTTGTTTTCTTTGATTTACCTATTTATGTTTTACAATTTTATAGATGAGTAATTATATCTATCCTGGAAGACATTTTTGTATGAATATATCCAGCTTACTGTATAATTAATTGGGTTTCAGTGGAAATGTCTCTATTAGGAAAAATGGATAAAAAACCGAAAGGTATTTTTATAAAGTATAATATATATTTCATGATTGTATTTTACATTTACCGGGAATCGAGCCCACACTACGATTGTAGTACAGATGTAGAGAAACGCCAACATTAACCCAATCCCTTGAATAAATTTGTAACCGAAAATGATTTGAGAGAGAGAGCAATATTATTGTTTCAAAACGTCTAGTGGTGTCGCAAAAATTTACCTACGGGATAAATAAAGATTAAAATGTTTTTGCGTTGCGCAAAGTGTTGCGCGCTATCGATCTTGCCAACATTTTCATAAAATTCCTCAGGAGAAGCCGGACTGTTGACTGTCGCCAATAGACCATCCGTTCCAATAAAACAGGATTCGGCATTTTGTGTCCCAGCTCGGTTTACGATACCAATGTCCTTCTCTTTTTTATGTTATACAAAATATTTTTTTTAATGTCTCTCAACGTTTGTCGCTCCTATTGACTAAGTTAACTTCAGGAAGCCCAAAACTTCCCATGACTGTCCAAAGCTTCGGTTACATGCATACTTTGTGTGCAATGCGATCCAGTATTCTAACATTTGTGTACACATTTACAAAAACTGATTGTCCGCGAGTCTGGCATTCAACGTGCGGTACTTTGTTCTCCGTGTTTGTGTTTATTTACCCAAGTAACTTTAGGTCGACTGTACGCGCATACAACAAACCTACACGCATCAGCATCATACATATGCATCCGGCCCAGATGCAAGCGGAGCGCATTGTAATATTCGACCGCGCACATCAATGGTCAGAGTAGTATTTGGTGGTCAAGTTTTCTTCTCGACGGTGCTTGAACCCTTTTTATTATTTGTCCTCTTAATTAAAATGTGAGTTTAAAACCTTCTTGTCTCGATTGTACTAAAAGACTAGAAGGTGCCCGCTTAACGTAAGGTGGATGTAACCACCTGTCGCCTTATTGCGGTGACCATGCGATATGTGATATTGATTTCAAAAAGATTATTTTTTTACACTTTATTTGCATTGTACATATTTATTGATGCACATCCATGTCAAGTGGGCCTCGACATTGTATTTACTAAGCCAACTCCGATGTCGTCTCTGGCTCGGCTGTATATGTCGTAATTTTTTAAATAATATAAATTAATAAATTAACACACTCTACAATGTTCCAATACAGAACTTACTTAACGTTTTAAAAAAAATTCATTGATTTTCATAAAAGTAATAAATAATATATAATCAAGAAATTAAGGAGTGTTATGGGATAAGGCAAAATAATCCATCTTTGTACACTGTTACTGGATATGAATATGTATAAACATTTCAATATTATTTGTTGATTTGACGTTTAACTTGTAGACCTCCGTAATTTATATTTTAACTATTAAAATTGAACACCGCATTGATGGGTTTACTAAGTTGTTAATTTTTTTACAAAAACCTAAAATTAAAAATAGAATTCGTGACCATTGTTTCGCCTTTTTAGGGCATTTCAAAACTACTGTATCTTGATAATGCTCTAACAAGGCGAAACAATTATCACGAATTTAATTTTTATTTAATTTAAAAAATAAAATACAATTTAGTAGACTCTTTAAACTTTTAATGTTAAATATACAAATTAAAATAGAGTTCTACGAATTTAACGCCAAATATAATATATAAATAAATTTGATTTTGGTATTAAGAATATATTTCAATAGTTTTTTTTTCACTGATTCTATATTTTTTTTCTGATGGGATATGAGTGTAAAATTTGGAGTAACTGCGCTAAGCGCATCGACTCCATTTAGAAATTTGAAGTTACTTTCAGTCTATTAAGAAAAATCAAAGCAAACAGTTTTGTAGGGAAAGCGGCAAATTAAAAACCGTATGCGAAATTTTTCAATAGTAATCAATTTTGTCTTAAATAATTTTTTTTGGTCACCTTACCGGTTATGACGCCTCCAATTCACACACATATTTCAACCTGTTTTCTCTACTAATATTCCTACTACAAAAGGTCCTTGTCGGTCCTGTACAGAACACTATATACATGGTGTGTCTAATAAGAATCCAAAAGGAAAAGGGTTCCTTCGGCAGGTGCGAGTAACCCCGGTCCTCCGTCACCTGTTACGCATTCTTAGACGAAGAACAAAAAAACACCCATTTCAGCACAGCTGTGTTGTGCTTTTTTATGGCAGAAGGATAACATAAACACTTTTTAAATATTTTATTCCGGCTCGCAATCTTTGTCCTTTTTTACAGCATTGTGAGTGTGTCCAAATACTTGTTCACAAATCTGGATTATCTCCAATTAGGAGTTATTTTTTTTAACAATATCATTATTTTTTCAAATAAATGTGAAATATTGGTGTTTTTATCATTTACAAAAATAATTCAATTGCATACTATTTCTGTGAGCCTTAGCAACTCATTATTGGAAGTAGGTATAAAAAAATAGGTCTTTGCGGTGGTATGGACATGTGGAGCGAATGGATAGCGAGAGAATGACTAAGAAAATATATGTGGCGAATGTGAGAGGGAAAACAGAACGTGGACGACCGAAAAAGACTTGGCACGATCAGATCAATCAGAACCTAAAATCTGGCGGTGTCAAAAGTCTGACTAGATGTATGGATGTGAAGGAGGCGAGGAGTGTATGTCAGGACAGAAGAGTGTGGCGTTCCATCCTCTCTGCCTACCCCTGCGGAGAAACGGCGTGATGGTAGTAGTAGTAGGTATAAAATTGTGAAAGAGCGAACTTCATATTTCCATGTTCTTCTTCATCTATGTAGAAATGTCAAAAAAGAATGTAAAAATAACTCCGAATTGGAGATAATCCAGATTTGTGCACTAGTACTTGGGTACACTTGTTGTACACAATGTTGTAGATAAATTGACCGTTCATATTATAAGCTAAAATAAAATTTGAAAATGATGTTTTCTGGCGTTTCTCAAGTATGTGAATATAATCCAAAATTCGGAACGCACAAACAAATGAAAAAGTCTCTACAACATTTTGAGTGTGTCCAAATACTTGTTCACAAAATCTGGATTATCTCCAATTACAGGAGTTATTTAATAAAAGGCTTTTTTTTATCTCACCAATAGATGTCTCTAGTAAGTTCTAGTGATTTATGAATAATGATTCAAAATTGGTTCATAAATATAGAACTTCCAAGAATTTGAGTAGTGTGGCTGTCAATAATGGGTAGAATTGGTGAATGTTACACGTGTGTAAAGTGATCACTTAAACCAGCCTATGACGGTCGTAAGCCCCGTAAATGCCCAGACTTCCATATTCTTCTTCATCTTTGATGAGATGTCAAAAAATAATATGAAAATAACTCCTGTAATTGGAGATAATCCAGATTTTGTGAACAAGTATTTGGACACACTCAAAATGTTGTATTTAAAAATGAGGTTTTCTGGCGTTTCTCAAGTATGTGAATATAATCCAAAATTCGGAACGCACAAACAAATGAAAAAGTCTGTGTTTAATAAAAGTTTTCTGCATCCCAACATAGATGACTCTAATGAACTCTCGCATATTGTGTTACGAGTTTGATCAATATATCTAGAAGTTTCAAGAATTTGTGTAGTGTGGTTGTCAATCGTGGGTAGAATTGATGAATGTTTAACGTGTGTAAAGTGATCACTTAACCCAGCCAATGACGGTCGTAAGCCCTGTAAACGCTGAGACTTGTTGAGATGTCAGAAAATATTGTACCTTATTCATGTTTTCTCACGTCACAATATCATTTCTTTTCAAGCACAGTTAGTTCGCCAGACAACATTCATAATTTAATATTACAAAACTTTGCAGACGTTACGAGATTGCTAGAGATTGTAGATATAAATTTAATATGAACATGCTTTTTGACACGTGGTCCGTGAAGCATAATGGTACTTTTTGTATGACTGAGCGCAATACAAAAAAATGAAATATCGCTACTGTAGAGACTTATAAAATTAATATACACATTTGTAAATGGAAAAAAAATGCTACCCACAAATAAAAGACCTTTTTAATCTTCTTCTTCTTCTAACCCTTATCCGCACTCAATGGTGCATAAGGCGCTGTATCGTATTGACGCAGTGTTATCTTGATCGTTACTTATATGGAGGCAAGGTGATCACTCCTGCGCTATTAATAAATATTAGAGTATAAAATCACTAAAATTTATTTTCAACCCCCCTGGGAATCGAACCCGGACCTCCAGCGCGATAGCTAAACACGCTAACCATTACACCACGGAGACGGACATGTTTAATTGAGTATATTAAAAAGCCAAACTAATTTTGGTTCAAATATATAAAGAACAAAATTTCATGTTTTAATAACTTCCCTACGAATCCACTTATCGATCAGTATTGTTAGGAAGATAATGATAAGAAAATTTATGAATATATCGTAGTCGTACAGGAGAAAGTGACCAACTAACAAAACGTAAAATGTTCTGGAGGGCCATTTAAGTCACTTTTGCTTGGCAAGAAAATAAACATCAATGCAGTTAGTCATTTTTAACTAGTCAATATACTATACTTCCAAGTTTAAAATAATTTGGGATTTTATCAGGGTGATTTTAAGCTAGAAGGATATCAAATAGTCAATGATCACATTATTGTAAAAAATGCACTAGGTCACTTTCTCCTGTATGACTACGATATGTTTTTACCAAATACAAGTAAATTCGAAGTTATCCACAATGTGTAGCAAAGGCATTATGTTTTCTGTGTATTTTCAGCCCTTGCAATCTTAAAAACATAAATTAATTGTTACGTTTTTACTATTTCAATCAGAATGTAACATTTACTATGTAAATGTACTATGCAAATGTTATTATGTTATAAATAAAAATGTAAATATATTAAATGAATAAAAAAAAAAATAAATAAAAAAAATGTAATGTTCTTATTGTATCAAAACTGATCTTTAATTACACGTTTGAATTTAACGTGATAAGTCCTACGCTTCAGGAATTAGTCCAGGGTAAAAAATATATGTGTTAAAAAATCTCTTATATTTATTTTGACCCCCTTGGGAATCAAACCCGCAACCTTCAGCATGGTAATCAAACGCGTTTTCTATTTTAGTATGCAGCTAGACAAAAAGTTATTTTTTATCTACTTAAAAAAAATGCACAAACCGCTTTCTATGAAACGATTAGTTTTTTCATCCTGTTCAATTTATTTCACGATCATCAAGTAGTTATCTTGTTAAAATGTTTTTTGTTCTTTTTCGTATGTTGTAATTGTTATTTATTAACTTTTTTATATGCCCGCCCTCTAAATCGTGATATGGTTTAATACCAGATTATTCTCATCGTCGATTTTGGTTACTTAAGTGTTGCTTAACAAATCCGCAAATGTATAATATAATAATAATAAAACCCTTATCCGCACCCCAATGGTGCATAGGGCACTGCGTCATATAAACGCAGTGTTATCTTGATCGTTTACACATGAAGGAAAGGTGATCAGCCCTCCGCTTCAGGTACCAGTCCAGGGTAATATTGAATAAATATTAGAGTGGAAAATCACTAATATTTATTTTACCCCCCTTGGGAATCGAACCCGGGACCTCCAGAACGGTAGCCGAGCGTGCTGACCATTACACTACGGAGGCGGACAAATGTATTACGTGTTTAATAATAGATAACTTTTAATATTTCTAATTAATTCATAATATATTAACAAAGCGAATGGTGCACTGAAATCAGCTATAGCAAATAAAAAATATTGGTAAACGGAGAGATTTTGGAACAGGTAGATGATTTCGTATATTTGGGTAGTAAGTTTTCTAGGGATGGAAAGATTGATAAAGACATAGAAAGGAGAGTGAATGCTGGGAACAAAGTGAATGGTGCACTGAAATCAGTTAAAGCAAATAAAAACCTATCAGCGGAAGCTAAACTGGCAGTGCACAACAGAGTCCTGGTTGCAACCCTATGTATGGAGCGATACATTGAGTTGGTAAAAGAAGGATGAAAGTAGATCGAATGCAGTCGAAATGCTATCCCTCAGACGAATGTGTGGCAAAACGATGTATGACAGATGCTCGAATGGTGAAATAAGGAAATAATGGCAAGGCTGAGATAAGCATTATCGATAAAATTAAGAAATGTATGTTGAGATGGTTTGGACATGTGGGACAAATGAGTGATGAAAGTAAAACAAATATTTGAGGCCAATGTAGCTGGCAATGAAGCAGAGAAAGGCCGAGGAAAACTAGGCACAATCAGGTATGTCAAATACTGGACAACGCCTGGGTCAGAAGTCGAAATAATCGACGGGAAGTATGTATGACGAGATGCATACATGTGGAGATGCATAAAAGCGAAGAATATTTGTAAAGACAGAGTGGTATGCCGTTGTATTCTCTCTGACTATTCCTACGGGGAAGCGGCGTGATGGTTAGTTAGTTAGTATATTTACGTATCTAGGATACTTTTTGTACGATTAATTTTTTTCTTCTTTATTTAAAATTATTTTGCATTTCACAATATAATATAAATACAAGTACAAAAAAAATATGTAATATTGTATAATACAAAAAAATCCCATAAAGGCATTGCCTGTGTGTGGGTATACATTATATTTTAGGTTGTAGTAAAGGGCACTGGCAAGAATACAATAGATGTTACCGGAAATGAAATTAGATTAAAAGTGTTAATATAAACTATAAAAATTTGATTTTAACAGAAAACAAAAAATCTAAAGTAAGGAAATATGTACCAAAACTAACCAACTAACTAACCATCACGCCGCTTTCCCGCAGGGGTAGGCAGAGAGAATAGAGCGCCACACCACTCTGTCCTTGCAAACATTCTTCGCCTCTTTCACGTTCATGCATCTCCTCATACACACCCGCCGATTGTTACGACTCCTAACCTGACCACTTTCAAGTATTTGGCATACCTGATCGTGCCATGTTTTTCTCGGTCTTCCTCTGCTTCTTTTCCCGCTAACATTCGCCTCATAAATTTGTTTTACCGTTCTTTCCTCACTCATTCGTTCTACATGTCTAAACCATCTCAACACACCTTTCTTAATTTTATCAATAATGCATAACATTTATAATAGATGTTATCGGAAATGAAATAAGACTAAAAGTGTTAATATAAACTATAAACATTTGATTTTAACAGAAAACAAAAAATCTAAAGTTAGAAAATATGTACCATATGAGTTATATATACGTTTCAAAGAAAAAGGTGCATGCTTATGTATTTATATGATTGAATTATGTAATATCCCTGCATTAACCATTCATTCACTTTAGAAGTGTGCTCCAGTGGTAGATATTATAATTATTTAGAATGTCCCATATCCCCTTTATGTAGGCGATTTAGTCTTCCTAATCTTAGCCCATAACCCACTATTGAACATCCTCCAAAACTCCTTCTAATTTAATCTACCCTCCAATCTGCTTTAGTTTGCTCATAGAAGGGTCTGTGTTATATGGAGGGACAAGGGACATGTTATGCAAAAGGGAAATTAGCAAATCACAGCATCAACCTAGGTACGTTGTTGGCGACGGCAGTTTACTACAAAGTTCAGGAAATGCACATCACAGCAACCAACACTTTCTCACATTTAGGTCGTAGGTTGTATTAATTGAGAACCCTTTGCTCTGAGCAATGGTCAAGGGTGCCATATTTCAAAATTAATTGTTCACATTTACATATTTAAAGACGGTGATTTGTTTTATTACATCTGGGGTTCGATGCCTTGTAGATTGTAGCAAATCTGTTTATCTATGCGGGAATATTTTACGTATAACACTTTTTTGCAAATATTTATGTAAATTTAATTTATAAGAAAGTGAATTCCACACACGAATCTATTCGCATAAATAATGGAATTTATATTATTTTTTGACATCTCAACCTAGATGAAGAAGAATATGGATATCTGAATTCCTGAATTCTTCTTCATCTATATTTAGATGTCAAAAAATAATATGTAAAATAACTCGTATAATTGGAGATAATCCAGTTTTTTTAACAAGTATTTGGACATACTCAAAATGTTGTAAATAATGGAATTTTTGTAATTATGGATTTCAGATAGTTTAATAACTACAAATTGCAATAATGTGCCCTCACTGAGTTTTCCCGTGCCGAGGGCAGATTTTACAATGCTTATTTACAAAACTATATGAAAGAAAATTGTTTATGACATGCAATCAAATAAAATATGACCGATATGATACGATATATTTCATATCTACCCACTTCCATTATACATTTATGAATAGCTCTTTTTTACTTAGTTTCTTTTTTTATGATTTTATAGATGATGGAAGCAGGTTGCACAAGTTTATTGCATAGTAATCAAAGTTTTTTTTTAAAATTAAACCAGCCTATGACGGTCGTCAGCCCCGTAAATGCCCAGACTTCCATATTCTTCTTCATCTTTGATGAGATATCAAAAAATAATATGAATGTTTTTTTCACCAAAATAGGTATATGTTAGGTTTTGTTTGATGTGTTTTTATGTTTTGTCTCTGGTAATTCTATGTACGTTTCTACAAAGTGTGTTAATTGTGATTTGTGTGCTTTAATGGGAGGTGCTTTCGTATGTTATGTGAGAGTAATTCTTAAATCCATATGTTTTTAAAACGGGTTTCATTAGTTGTTCGTACATATTTATAGATTATTTTCTTTAAAAAAAATCATTTTAAAATCGAAGCTTTAAGTCGATATAACATATTATTGTATAAAAGCTTCCAGAAACTATTCGAAGAAGCTTACGGACTCAAGAATTAAAAATAATGTAAAAAACAGCCTTTGAATAATGATCGAGAAAGTTACATTGTCGTCCATACACCTTTTGGATTAATTATACTGTAAGAAAAATCGATACTCTTCGAGCAGTGTTTTTAGTCTAATATTTGAAATCCAGTGTTCATTACACTTATGTATTACTTATTACCTGTTTTACATATGGCTGTCTGTGTTCTAGGACCTAATATGTATGTAGTAAGGTCCAATAGTTTCCAGTATGGCGGGGTTAGAAATGTACAAAAAGAAAGGTACAGAAATGTGAAATTTTAATTGAACCATAAAGTTTGACGTTTTCAATATGTCGGCAATAAATAAAAAAATAAAATTCAGACAGTCCACAGAAAAACACCTTTTCGTAATTTTATCATAATACATTTTTTTTATTTATCAAGGAGTCATAATATACAAGACATTCTTAAGACCAATAATGACGCATTAATGGAGACAAAAGCCAACACAATCAGAACCAAAAACCTTCTCAGAACATCGGAAATGAAAGTCTTAAAGGCTACAGGGAAGACGCTCAGAGACAGAATTCGAAACGAAGATTTTAGGCGGACCTGTGAGACCGAAGATGTCGTACAATGGAGTAGAGAAAGAAGAAGATTTGGAGAGACCATGTCAACAGGATGGATGAATCGAGGATCCCATGCATTACGGTTAACGAGATACCACCGGGTCATCGCCTTCCCGGAAGACCATCAAAGAGACGGAAGGATAGCTGGGCACCAACATCACAGGAGGAGTCACTTTCTTGAAAAAACTGATCTTCAGATCTATTATAAGAAAAAGATGACAAAATTTTAAAAAAATTCTCTGGGCCGAACATTTGGACCTAACTACGTAAATAAATTGCTCTTTATTCTAATGCAATACTTTATGCTTCATCTGATACGAATAAGGGACAAAGAAATATGTCAATTTTGGTACAATAATAAAATCATGTGGTGAGTATACCACTCACTTTTTTTACTGATTCGTTTTTATTCAGGGTGTATATTCCATTGATGCTGCCATATGAAAACGAAATGAAATTAACATTTGCGAGCGAATTTTATTTTATAAAATATACTCATGAATATTTTAAGTAATCGTGTTTCAAAAACCGTACTTTCACTTTTAATGTTGTAACGCCATCCCTTTGTACCCATAATTTAATTTACCCCCAACAAAAAATTACATTCACTTCCACTAACAATCCGCGAAAATTATTATAAACTCTCATTTTTACTTGTATGCCCTAAAATTTTAAATTTAAAATATAATAAATGTAAAAAAAAATCACAGCGACACTAGAACGAGACAAGATAGACTGTACAAGATCTCTGTGATTTTTTTATATAGATTAGATAAATTTAGCTTTTTGTAACATTGTATTTGAGGAGAATCGTCCCAAAATATGCATTTTCAAAATCATAATTAATTGTGTAGGTGGAAATTTCATATTTGTTTAATATAAAGCACGTTTTTATCAGTAACAGGTATATAAAAACATGCTAGTATTTCAATGCAACGTTTTATAATAATTATAAATTTTAATTTTAAAGCAATCGACGAATAACTTTAGGAGTTTTAATATTTTTAACAGACAAACAATCACATTTTTATTTTATTAATTATTGATTCGGAATTAACTTTGTGGAATGACATGTTGATGACTTTAAAAATTAAACACATGTTTTTAATAGATTTATATTATCCACTGACACTTCGTGATGGAATTGCATTTTTAATTTATTATTAGATTAAAACCAATATTTTTAGCTTTTCCACTTCTTTTTTTTTTTTTTTTTGTGTGGAAAAGCTAAAAAAAGTGGAAAAGCTAAAAATATTGGTTTTAATCTAATAATAAATTAAACACATGTATTATACCAATTATTGAGTTTTATTTCATTACACACTACTAGTTTTGAAAAGTACAGTTGTATACATCAACAGCTGATTACAACAAAAAAAATACTTTCAAGTTTTGTACTGACATTTCTTGGTGGAACTGTATTTTATAGAATAATATTACAACTATTTAGTTTTTTTCCATGTAAATTTTATTTGACCAGCGACTGGATCATCGTGACAGAATAGTCTGATAATGTCGGTTACAATGAAACCCGGTCGCTGGTCAAATAAAATTTATATGGGAAAAACTATAAATTTGTTATTTTATTCTTTAAAATAATCAACTTTTTTTATATAGATTAACTTTAAGTTGGTTTTATAGAATAGTTTAATACTTTTCTACCCGACTTTTACAGTGTTCTCCTAGGAAAGGCTCGATGTTATTATATGATAAAAACAATAATATTGTCGTAATCATATTTTCATCATGTTATTCGCAGTATGGGATGCCTAACGATTTCATTATCAAAACGTTTGTGGCGGTACAACCACATTTTACAATGCTTTCTCGATCTAATCTCGCTCATTTAGAATTCTTTCTTTTCCCACCTGTCATAACTTAAGAAATAAAAATACTCAAATCAAATGCACGTCCTTTTCCGATTTTTTGTGTATTTCACTTCTGATATTTAGGCCCCTCGCACACATGCCAAATGTCTCACAATAACGCCCCCGTCTCGTCATTATTATGTAGTAAGGCCGAAGGGCTCCGATACTTTTTATAGCTCGGGGCTAGGGCTTTGTTTTTATTGCATTCGACCAAATGCTAGGATTGTAAAATTACTCTGAGCACCTATTCATTCAAAAGACGCAATTAAATTACATCCCTCGTTTGGATTTTACAACCAGCTTAATTTATATAATTTTTCTGCGGTCGCTTTTAACGGGATACATTTGTTATTGTTTGTTTATTTACATATTTCAATAACTATCCCTTTTAAGTAGTTTGATTAACAGCAGCTGACTCAAAGACCTTAGACGAGATTCTTCTTTTTTTTGATCTTCAAACCCTCATCCGCACCCGATGGTGCATAGGGCACTGCATCATATAAACGCAGTGTTATCTTGATCATTAACACTTAAGGAAAAGTGATCAGCCCCTCGCTTCAGGTACCAGTCCAGGGTAAGATTGAATAAATATAAGAGTAAAACAAATGTGCAATTACATATCGTATATCGTCTACAGCACCTCTTACGGTATTACTAAACTTATGTAGGTCGACTTTGAGAGGTTCTAAAAATACGAATTTGTAAAAATTATTCAATTATTAATGATTTTCATCTTCTTCTTACACTTATTCACACCCAATGGTGCACAGGGCACTGGATCATATAAGCAGTGTTATTTTGATAGTTTATTATATAAAGGCAAAGCAAATCAATCCTGCGCGTCAGGTACCAGTCCAGGGTTGTATTAAATAAATATCCGAGTGAAAAATATTTGTTATGACCCCCCCTGGGAATCAAACCCAGAATCTCCAGCACGGCAGCCAAACGCGCTGACCACTTCATTACGGAGGCGGACTTTTAGATAAAAGTAATCAATTAATGGTTTCGGTCAAAATTTTAATACAAAGATGTGTTGAAAAGATCAAATTTTCTTTATGTTGTAAAGTGAATACAAATTTATTAAAAACCAAATGGAAATTTAGTTTGTGAAAGTTATCATTTAACATAATAATGAAGTCCAAACAATAAAATGGGATCCCTTTAATCATTCCATTCAAACCCTTATCCGTACCCCAATGGTGCATAGGGCACTGCATCATATAAACGCAGTGTTATCTTGATCATTAACACGAAGGACAGGTGATCAGCCCTCCGCTTCAGATACCAGTCCAGGGTAATATTGAATAAACATTAGGGTGAAAAAATCACTTAATCAATAATAATAATTATTCAGGGGTGATTATAGAAAATATAGATATACATACTCGTATATCTGATACCTACTGATCTGTCAACAGTCATCTAAATCAATTTCGTATAAATTCGTAACTTCAAATCCAATTTAATGTGACACCAAATGACATAAGACATACCTGTAGTCTTTTTGTTCTTTTGTCATAATTATTTTATATCTTCCCTTGTGGGCAATTTTATCGGTGCAATCATTATGTCACGTTTGTCAATAAGAGTTTGGAACGTATTGTATTTTTAGATTAATCGCATATTCAATTACTGGTCGAATAATATTTCACGTTTAATTATGATATATCGCGAATTACTTTTATTTATGAAATTCATCAAAAAAAAACTTATTTCTCGTATTATAATGGTTGACAAGATGTTTATTCAATTAAAGTACTTATCTATCAAAAATTATAAAGAAAAGACTTGAAAATAATTCATTTATTAAAAAAACATGCAAACTCAATTATAAAAAAACTCGCCACAGTTTTTGCCTAGAATTTTTAATTATGAATTACAAGAAATTATAGTACCTATAAACATTAAGAGTATATTAATTTAATAGTAACTATAAGTAATTCGAGCATTCTATTTAATAATTGTTGTAATCGTTTAATGAGACGTTTTATGAGCACGTGCGATGTCAGTCATCTTTTTACTTTTGTCATATTTTTTTTAATAATTTTGACTTTGTTCTCCATTATTATGGAATGTCTTCTTTTATTATCAATTCGGTAGTCAAAACATTTGTTTGAAATCTTAGGGGTTAAAAAAAATATTGAAAAAAAACGTGTAAGTACGAATTCACGTAAGTCGAAATCACGTAAGTAGAGGACTTACTTTACAACTTAGTAGACTCAAAAAATAAGTGTTTGATTTAACATTCAATATATAAATCATTTCGTATCTTGAAGATGAACTTTTCTTTAGATTCAAGTATTTTTCACACCTAAATATTTGAAAAAACTAACTAACTAACCATTTGGCCGCTTCCCCGCAGGGGTAGGCAGAGAGAATAGAACGCCACACCATTCTGTCTTTGCAAACATTCCTCGCCTCTTCCACGTTCATGCATCTCCTCATGCAAGCCCGCCGTTTGTTTCGACTCCTAACCTGACCGCTTTCAAGTATTGGGTTGATGCAAAAGTAATGACCGTTTTTTATGATCCCAGGTAAAAAATTTTTTTTTCATAAATTATGAATAGCATCTTCTTTTTTTATGATTCCATTGTATAAAGGATGCTTTCCCTCTACTTTCTATTAAGTTTTGGCCTGGCCAGAGTACAATAATAACCCCTTGTATTTTTTCAAAATGTCGTTCGATAAAGTGCATTTACGTCATTGTTTACTTTATGAATTCCGTAAAGACAATACCGCGAGTGTGGCAACCAAAAACATTTGTGAAGTGTATGGAGCAGATGTCATCAAAGTTCGACAGGTACGAAGATGGTTTGCGAAATTCCGATCTGGAGATTTTTCACTCATTGATAAACCACGTACCGGGCGGCTATTGAAGTCTGATGACGACGAATTAAAAGTCATAATTGACACCGATCCACGTCTAACCATCAGTGAGATTGTGTCAATGATGGGAGTCAACCAAACAATCGCATTAAGACATTTGAAGCGTATGGAAATGGTTTCGCGGTACGACGTTTGGATACCTCATCAATTGTCGGCTGCCAATTTATTGGATCGTGTTTCAACGCGCGTTGCTTTAAGTGCGATACAAAAACATGAACCTTTTTTGCGTCGTTTGGTGACGGGAGATGAGAAATGGGTCGTGTACAACAACGTGACAAGAAAAAGACATTGGACTATACCTGGACAAGCCCCATTAACAACTTCGAAGGCCGAAATCCATAAAAAAAGTTATACTTTGTGTTTGGTGGAATAATAAGGGTATTGTGTATTTTGAACTCTTGGGACACGATAAGACAAGTACAACAGAACGATATTGTCAGCAATTATCCAAATTGAACATGGTCCTTCAAAAGGATAGACCAGAATTGGTAAACAGAAAAGGGGCAGTGTTTCATCACGACAACGCGCGACCACATGTGGCTATGATGACCCAACACAAGCTAAATGAGTTAAATTGGGATGTTATCAAGCATCCACTGTATTTTCCAGATCTTGCTCTTTCTGATTTTTATTTATTCCGATCACTGCAAAAAAAATTAAATGATGAAAAAAATTATTCAATAGAGCAGGTAAAAACATCCCTTACTTCATTTTTCGCATTAAAATCTACAGAATTTTATACTACTGGTATTTATAAGTTGATAGAAAGATGGGAGAAGGTTATAAGAACTGATGGAAATTGTATAATTTATTAAATAAATAATACACAAGAAAAAAAAAAATATATATATATGTAAAAAACGGTCAAAACTTTTGCATCAACCCAATATTTGGCATACCTGATCGTGCCAAGTTCTTCTCGATCTTCCTCTGCTCCTTTTTCCAATTACATTCGCCTCATAAATTTGTTTTACCGTTCTTTCCTCACTCATTTGTTCTACATGTCCAAACCATCTCAACACACACATTTCTTAATTTTATCGATAATGCTTGTCTCAGCTTTGCATTCCTTCCTTATTTCACTATTCGAACATCTATCATACATCGTTTTGTCGCACATTCTTCTAAATATTTGAAGATTTGCTGTTTTTTTGAAAATGATTTTTACTTTTGGGACTTATTAAATTATTTTGTTCTATTATTTATTTATTGTAACGAGATTTTAAAATCCGGACAGTGTCGCGGGGATCATTAAGGGTTTTTATTTGGCAGACGATGGGAGAATTGGTAGTGACGCCCCACCTGTTGGACCTCGCCCCACTGACTAATGACCCAGGTACAAGAGGAGTATCCACGCTGGCGCGTCAAACTTCAACAAAATAGCGTCGTTAAAATCTTACTATTTTACGACTCTAACCTTTCAAAGTCCGCGTCGCCCGAGCCATAAAAGGGCGGGAAGCGAACTTCCAAATTATTGGATGTGTCGGGAGTTTTTTTAGATGACATTTGTGACTTTTATTTATTTACAGCTACCTGTTGCTATTGAACTGTAAAATAAGGATGCTAAAACGTTTTGTCCTTATTAAACACTTATTTTTTTCGGTAAGTGGTCGTAAATTAAAATGCCCCTTTATTAATGCTGATGCCAATGAACAGAGACCATACAGCAAATAGTTTTTTTGCTGTTTTTGTATAATTTATTATTAAAGCAACACTCAGCACTTTTCATTTTATGGTAGTTTTTTCCTCGCTTGACTTTTAAAGTAAATGATAAAAGCAGGTAAAATCGCATTAAAAATCCATAACTTGTTTAATGGAGCTGTTATTTCGTTGATAAAAACTCCTCTTTATCACGTTGAAAAGGGCATTTTCCCTCTGTTCCCCGCGACATTACGAACACTTTAATGAGATATCTAGTGTACGCTCAGTTTAATAGATGAAATGATGATTTTAATAGTGTAAAAGTACCTACATAGCTTGTTCTATAAGTTTAATAAAAAAAATATTATGTAGCATAAAGAAAGAATATATATTCATGCTTGTGATAAAGTCGTTAGCAAAGTTAAAATACATACTATATATAAAACTTGTGTGCATCATGACATATGGGATTGAATAAAGAGCGAACACCGGTTAAACGAAAAACGCGCTAAGAGTGTCCGAAATGAAGGCTCTAATGAGCGTATCTGGCATGAATCTACGAGATAGAATAGGGAACACCAGGATAAGAGATGTATGCGAGATCGAAAATGTCGTTAGGTGGGGAACGCAACAAAGAATGGAACCACTCGACTCCTTCACATCGCCCTGCACGACCAACTCCAAGTTAGACAAGTCCCGGGCAGACCACCAAAGAGATGCATTGACAGCTCGTAATCGATATAGCAGGAGGCTAATCCATCTTAAAAACAGGCTTCAAGGCCTACACCAAGAAAAAGAAGAAGTAAAAAATAAGGTCGTCATGTCGCAAGGTGTTTTGTGTAATAAAAAACACTTATTTTAGTTTAAAATACCAGTTTAAAAATCCTTTTCTGATCATTTAAATGAACTCATATTTCAAAAATTAAACACTTACATAATACCTCTTGTAATTTTGTTCGCCTCATTAGTGTAATGGTCAGCACGCTCGGCTACCGTACTGCAGATACCGGGTTCGAAACCCAAGGGGGGGGGTCAAATAAATATAAGTGATTTTACACTCTAATATTTATTCAATATTACCCTGGACTGTTCCCTAAAGCATAGGAGTGATAACATTACCGTCATGTAAGTAACGATTAAGATACCACTCCGTTTATATGATGCAGTGCCCTATGCACCATCGAATGCGGATAAGGGTTTAAAGATGAAGAATAATACCTCTTATTGGTTTTTTTCATTACACACGACTAGTTTCTTTTTTTTTTAATTTTTACAGACACAAGTGATTACAAAACTCAATGTTTTCTTAATCACCTGTTGATGACAACATCTGTAGTCTTCGAAACTAGTCGTGTGTAATGGAATAAAACTCAATACATAAGACACACAAGGTGGCTTGGCTTGGTGGGTCTCTGCAAATAAATATTTTAAATATATTATAAATTTATACAGTTTATGTAAAAAAAAAAAACTCGTATTTCCATTATGTGGATAGGTAAGGTACACGAGTGTTAGAAGCGAAAAGGTACGCTGAGCAAGAAAGCGTCCACTGCCCGCGTATTGCGATCCCCTGGCCCGAGATCGCGTGACACGTGCGAGGGGGGTACGAAGGCGCTGAAGAAACGAGATGGAATAAACATAACAAGTGCAAGGTGCATCTGTCGCGTGGCAGCGATGCAGCGGTCCCCAACCATCCGCTCCACTTCCTTATCGCCTCTTGATTGGATAATGATCGCAATCACTACACGACAGGTGGACATTTACACATTCGATGCTCGTACTCGCCGCATTGTTTACCTTTTATTTGCAAAATACACGCACATTTATAAGTCAGCCTTCATAGTGTAACGGTTATCGCGCTAGGCTACAATGCTGAAGGTCCCGGGCTCGATTCCCAATAGGGTAATTAAATAAATAATAAATATAAGTGATTTTTCAGTCTGATCTTCTTCTTCTTTTTTTTCTTCATGAGCCCTCTGACCTCCACTGCTGGATATAGGCCTCTTTCCCTTCTTTCAATCTGATACAATATTTATTATTAAAGTATTATTGATAGAATATTTATTTAATTTGATCCTGGACTGGTACCTGAAGAGGACTGATAACCTTTCCTTCGTGTATTCAATGATCAAGATAACCCTGCTTCTATACGATACAGTGCCCTATGCACCATTGGGTGCGAATAAGGATTAGAAGAAGAATGTATAGATTACCTGTGCGAAGTATGAAATCGCCTTCCTTATTTATAAATAAATATAGAATAAAGTAATGCACTATTGTAAACCGACGAGATTAACATAGCAAGTATCCGTTAATTATTTATTTTATTTTACAACTTTATCATAATTTCGTAACGAAGAATAATCGAAAAGAATATTAAAGATCTTTGCAGAAAGCAAATGCAAATTTATAATATATTATTAGATTAAAACCAATATTTTTAGCTTTTCCACTTTTTTTATTTGACCAGCGACCGGGTTTCGTCCTTACCGACATTATCAGACTGTTTTACTTCGCTACCAAGATCCATCAAATTTATAGTTGACGTTTTTCAAAATTACTCCTTTTTATAGTTTGTTCTGTCACACAGGATTGCAGAAAGCTGTATACTGTAATTCGCAAATTCTTATATGAGGACACCACCTTCAGCCCAAATTCCACATTTATCAAAATTGCAACTAATTTATGAAAGAATGTTTTAGAACAGACATAATGATAAACGTTACATACTCGTATCTCTATAAAGTGATAACTTAAGCCAGCTGAATGCCAGGTCATGTAAAGCCTGGGATCTCTGGGATGGCTTCCATCTTTTATCAAAACATAAAGTTAAGATACCTATTATTTTACATTTAATGTATTTCGTTAGGTTCATTCTTAGTACTGCATAATGTATTTTGGAAATACTCTTTATGAAATACTAAAGTTTCTTAAATTGCACCATCTTTTCCCTTAATATGAAACCGATTGTGACATTTTTAATATCTACCTTTTTATTATGGACAGGATGAAATATTATATACTATGGTATTAACTTTTTTAAACATGTTAAAAGCAGTTAATCAAATGATTATTGAAAGGACTAATTTTTATTTTATTACCATTCACCCCATAAACACCTTTTCAATTTATGTAACATCTGAAAGAAAAATGCATTAGATCTTAGTAAGCACATGACATAATTTTCTTTAATTTTTAAATAAAAATAAAAACTTTTAAAGAAAAATGTTGGTAATCGCGCTCAATACTCGTTTTAATCAAATGTATTATAACAATAGTGTTCTTAAAAAGGTTATGGTATGAGAAACAGTTTTGAGGGAAGCCTCAAGTAACACTAAGCAATAAACCTGTTAACAGTCGATAGACCGTGATAAATAAAGCTGGGCAGCGTGAATATTAATACAGCGCTTTTTCTTGTGCGCAAAAGCACTCATAAGGCAGTTTTAATTAATTACGGAATATGTATTCTTCGCTAACAAGATCCATCTGACCAGTACTCTTGTATTGCTAATGAACAATATGCCAGAGAAGAAGGTTCACTGAACACTTTTATGTTTGTAGGAATGGAGAAATCGTTTGCTCTTTTGTCGGCATAATTCAAGTACTGTTCAGAATTTAGTCTGAGTTCTTAAAATATTTTTCCGGAATTGTACTAGCATATCATATATTGAATAATGTTCGGGTATAGATTAGATGGTAGTAAGATAGATCCTCCGAATCCAGTGAAGAAATTTCAAATGAGGTAAAGCGCTGCCTTTCGAAAGCATACTAAAAAAACCTATAAACACATCGCTCACTCCTTTCAAAAACGTCATATGTCAAAAAACTTGACTTCAGAAGATCGTTTATAATATTATGAAATGTATTAAAAATAAATATCAAGCCACTTATTGAACTTTTTACTGTGCAAGAGATCTTTTTAGGTGAAACCTGAAAGTTTTTTCTCCATTAGAAAAATTATTAGTATATTTAAAAAAATAATTAAACAATACCTTTTCTTCAAAATGCAAAAACAACACTTTCTGCCCTGTAGCGGGTAAATATTAAGTTAAAAATATGTCGCTTTTGCTGGGATATAGTACATTTTATGGGCATTCCGAAAACATACACAGCTGAAAATTGACGATTTTTCATAAATGACGTTGTTGAAAAGAATGAGCGACATGTTAATTAAATCCGTTGACAATGGAAAAAAATATTAACGCAATTCTTTAATATGATTTTTAAATAACCTTGTTGGTCATGGGTCCGATAAAGACTGCTTATAAAGTAAGGCGTAAATCTGTTTTCGTACTCCATGTATTACTGTTAATTCTAAAAATTCCAAAAGCCATCAGAGATTCCAGGTTTTTAGAGCAAAAAAAATCATTACAATTTTTTTCTAACTCGCAAACATAAACAATAAATAAAAAGTACAAGTTCCTTCTCCAAGTACAAAAGATTATTGTTTTTATTTGAGATAATGGCGTAACTTATTTTAAGATTGTGAACTAAAATGTCTAGAAATTTAATTATTTTTAAAAAATCTTGTAACTGTATCAAATAAATAAAAAATATTAATATGTGTTTTTGTTAATAAAATACAACTTAGTAGACTCAAAAAATCTGTGTTTGATTTAAAATTAATACATAAATTAAAATGGAGTTCTACAAATTAAACGCCATATCAATAAATAATATAATACTCTTTTATAAATTACAAAAAATCATGATCCCTTATTACCTACGTAAGCCAAGCGCCTCACTAAACGTAATTTGAAACGTCACCAAGTCTCGCATCCCCATCCCTTGATCATGTTTTACGTACCCAACCTGCGTAATGGACGCGTGATGAATACATTGTAAACATTGTGGGCTCAAATACTAAACCTGTCCGGAATAAGTAATTAAAAATTAAAGAAATTATACGTTCTGCAATAAAAATATTATATTCTCAATATTATTAATATTTTAAGCATTTACTTTGTGGTTAGTCATTTTTATTTATTTATTTTTTTACAAAAATGTTAATAAAATTAGTATATAACCACTGTATTGTTTGCATGCTGTGCTAGTGATTGTCCTGACGAAGAGACGGGTACGTCTTGAAACCGGTAGACGTAAAAATCTCGGTGAGTGGTTATATACTAATTTTATCAACATTTTTGTAAAAAGTAAAAATATTATGATTGTATGTAAACACAATACTTACTAACATGAAATTTCCAACATAACTACAAGTTTTTTTGACATCTCAACATAGATGAAGAAGAATATGGAAGTTTGGGCATTTACAGGCCTTGCGACCGTCTTAGGCTTGGTTAAGTGATCACTTTATACATGTGTAACATTTACAAATTCTACCCATGAATGACAACCACACTACCTACTCAAATTCTTCTTCTATTTATATTTTTCAAATTCGAAACATAGTGCTTGATTAGCTGGAATTTCACAACATGTATGTAGTGTGAGATGTTTCCTTTTCATAAATGTTACAAATTGTATCCATGATTGACAACCACACTACTCCTTTTTTAGAACTTTTAATATATTGATCAAACTCGTGACACAGTACATGTGAGTTCGCAACAGCTATCTATGTCGGTATAGGGAAAGCTTTTATTTAGCACAGACTCTTATATTCCCATACTTGAGAAACGCCTAAAAGCCCATGACGGTCGTAAGCCCTGTTAATGCCCAGACTTCCATATTCTTCTTCATCTATGTTGAGATGACAAAAAATAATTTAAAAATAACTCCTAATTGAAGATAATCCAGATTTGTGTATTGGACACACTTAAAATGTTGTAAATAAACTAATTGGTAAAATTATAAGCTTAATAAAAATTGAAAATGATGTTTTCAAGCGTTTCTCAAGAATGTGAGTATAATCCAGGATTCAGTTTAATACTACAAATGATCATTTTAAAAATATGTATCGAAGCATTCAAAATGAAAAAAACCTGTATTATTTTGATTACATACCACAGATTATAGTTTGGTTTGAATGGACTATAGTTTGGATGGATTTTCGTGGCCAAGCGCCACGAAAAAAAGCCTTTATTGCACGGAGATCTTCAATGAATAGAAAAATTAATTGATTTCCCATGTGGATTTTACTGCTGCAGTTTAGTACATACTAATGCAACTGTACTTTCAATGCAATTTACTCGAAATTACGTACGCATACTATCTATGAGTTATATCGCATAGTACGTACCATACATATACAATATTATACCTGCCGATATTACTTCACGCGAAGGTTGCACAACGATAAAAGCTCAGTAAATATTGGCTTTGCTCACATTAATTTATTGATAGTAAAACTCAGTTGCAGGTATAAAATTACAATATTGTAAGAACGTAAGGCTTCAAATTACGTATTCGGATGTGTATATTTATCTGTTAAATATGATGTATTCCTTGCCGCATCGTTGAAGTTCCTAAAATCGTGTATTATATAATACGCACTTGTTTTACGATGAGTATTATTTTTTATTTGTGGAGGAGTAAAGGCTAATATTATAATGTTTGCATGAACTTCATGTGTAGAAAGGTAAAAAAGAAATACGGTAAACCCCCTTATTACGTTGAGATAGGTAATGGAACGTTATAGGAGGGGAACTTTTTTAAACTTTATAAAATTAAACAACTTTGTTTTAACCACTTTTTTTTTTTTTTGGTTTCATTTAGGATTTAGTTTTTGGTAAGGGAATGTAATTAATTATAAGTATTTTAATCTTGTACAATTTAATAAACCCTGATGATGACAAGGTTCTTATCGAAACCGGTAGGTTAAAGTGTACTAATAAGAAAAAAATGGTTATAACAAAGTTGTTTAATTTTATAAAGTTTATAAAATGTGCCACAAAGTATCTGCGAAAAACATTCAAGAAATGATCTTTTTTAGATTGTATTTTTATTTAATAATGATTCATTTTAGTAATTTTTACTGGTTGAAATGTAGTAATACAATTAAAAACATTTACTCCCTATAACATTTCCACCAATAAAGGTTAACCTATCTCAGTGTTATAGGGGGGTTTACTGTATATAATATATCATTAAGTACTGTCTCATACTATAAAAATACAGGCTATATATAATATGGGTAGGGTTTGTACAAATGTTAGTCTTTTTTTAAATAAATAACCTAATTTGAAGTTACATGTATCTCGTATTGACTTAATATATCATACATATCGACTACATAATATTAATTACTAATAATAATAGAGTAGCAGATGTTAAAATAGTGTAATATTTCCCCCGGTTCTAACGACCACGTGTTCATTTATATTATAGTATGCCTAGTTGGTATATTTTTATATATTGTCTCAATGAGGTGAAGCATATATCGTTTATATGTAGAAGAAATTAAAAGTCTCCGTTATTGCAGGGCTTACGACCTGACATTTGTCTGGCTTAAGTAATATCTTTGTACATTTATGTAAGGTTCACTTATTTTCTAAATTATAAGGATAATTTTGTCCGGTGACAAAATAAATTTAGAAATTAGAATATTTTTTTAAACATTTGAATCTCTTTTTTTTTTACCCAGCTTTTCTTACATTTGTGTAGCTAAGATCTTCTTTTTCATCCCGAAAAGTTTGACCAGTTCCAATCATCCATAAATCCTTCCAAGGTGTTAAGGATTATTGAGAAAAAAATACGAACATATGTTTTATACCATATTGTACCTATGTACATAGCATTAGCTATAAAGCGGACACACCATTTTTTAACAGTAAATTTTATAGCATTTAATGTGAATTATGTGTGTTTAATTTAAATTTTACTTGGTAAATACCACTATTTCTTAAAATCTATCTTCCTCGTCATCCTTCAGCGTCCCAAGGACACGACTCTAAAATTTAGACTTAACTTCAAATACGGTATTGGAAAATGATGCGGAATGCATCGAAACATGTGTCACAATAGATATTAAGAAATAGCGGTATTTACCAAGTAAAATTTAAATTAAAAATTGGTAGATATATCACAAAGTGACTCAATTATTGAATTATGTATGCTAATTTTGGATGTTCTTTCATTTCCAGGTCTCTACAGATTTGGGCGGAGACTGGACGGCGCCATTCGGATATCCTGAGGGAGCAGAGGTCTGAGGAGGGCGGCTGCGGTCTGGGCGGGCCTCTGCGGTACCCGGGAGCCATCGTCCTCTGGCTGTACTGCCAACAGGTCTGTTTATTTACTTACATTCCTTGTGTTCATCACCATGCTTGAAGAATTCCTTGAGAGCCTGTTTTGTATTCTTATGTTTTCTTTCGCTCGTCTACATATGTTGAACCGTATGGGAGAGTATTTTTTATTTAATTTTATTTATTTCTTTAGTTAGCTTGTATTAAGTGATCACTTTACACACGTGTAACATTCACCAATTCTACCCATTATTGACAACCACACTACTCAAATTCTTGGAAGTTCTATATATATATGAACCAATTTAGAAACCTTGTTCATGAATCACTAGAACTTCACTAGAGACATCTCACCAATAGATGTCTCTAGTGAAGTTCTAGTGATTCATGAACAAGGTTTCTAAATTGGTTCATATATATATAGAACTTCCAAGAATTTGAGTAGTGTGGTTGTCAATAATGGGTAGAATTGGTAAATGTTACACGTGTGTAAAGTGATCACTTAAACCAGCCTATGACGGTCGTAAGCCCCGTAAATGCCCAGACTTCCATAGCTTGTATTACATTTAAAAAAATTACACTTAATTTACATCATATATATATTTACATCTTCTTACAGCAAGCAAAACATTTATTTTTAAATTCTTTCAGACTCTTTTCATTCTTCATACGTTCAGCCATCATACATATTCAAACCCTTAAACATTATCCAATTTTGTACTCTGTTTTTTTTCTCCAAAAATGGCAGTATTATTTTTTCCCTATATTTCATTCATTTTTTATCCAAATATTTCATTTCATTCATTTTTTTATAGTATGTGTGAAGATGTTGAGAGAACCGTCAACTCTACGTCTTCTTTGGGAATGTGGCCGGAGAGGTAGCTTAACATATCGCTCACTCCTTTCAACAACGTCATAAATCAAAAATTGGTTTTTGTCAATTTTCGATTGTGCATGTTTTCGGAATGCCCATAAAATGCACTATATCCCAGCAAAAGCGGCATGTTTTTAGCTTAATATTTACCCGCTACAGGGCAGAAAGTGTTGTTTTTGCATTTTGAAGAAAAGGTATTGATTAATTATTTTTTTAAATATACTAAACATTTTTAAAAGGAGAAAAAACCTTTAGGTTTTACCTAAAAAGATCTGTTACTCAGTAAAAAGTTCAAAAGTGGCTTGATATTTATTTTTAATACATTGTATTATATTTTTAAACTTTAAAAACGTTCTCCTGAAAAATCAAGTTTTTTTATTTATGACGTTCTTGAAAGGAATGAGCGATATATAATAACACAATAAGAGTTCAACACGTCAATTTGATAAAATTTGTTCACTTACCGTTACCACCCAGATTCTTTCGTTATCAACGACATTCCTTTCCAGATTTTTATTCATTTCCAGAATAATCACCAACATAGGTCATCCGTTTGTAGGTAATATACAGTACCTAATAATCATTTTCAATAGTCGAAATAATCCGCGGGTATGTATGATAAGGAGATGCATTTATATGAAAGAGGCGGAGAATAATTGCAAAGACAGAGTGGTCTGGTGTTCTATTATCTGCTTACCCCTGCTGAGAAGCGGTGTGATGGTTAGTTAGTTAGTTTGTTAATATCAATATGTATGTTGGATTTTTTCATTTTTTTAGATTATATATAGGAAAAAATTAAAAAGACATTCGCTCCTTACCTGTCAATAACTCTTTTCCTTTCATAACCATAATTTTATTTTGAAGAATAACTTGTTTTTTCAATACGAAAACCATGTTTTAAGAAAAACACTCAATTTCGTATAATAACGAATACTGGGCCTTAAATAATTTGATCGAAGATATACGAGTATTACTATTTTTTATTTGTTTCTAAAGTGTCTGAATTTCAGTTGATATACGGAGGGGGGGGGGTATAGATGAAAAATAAAATTTTCTTCGTTTCAAGTAATTTGGACAAGAAAGTGTTAAATGCTATTGTACCGTTACTTTCTATCAATTTATGTTTTCATCGAAATACCTCAGCGTAGTTTGACGAGAGGTGAAGTATGTAGTACGTACCCACTATTGACCTCGGCATCTTCAGTACACGACCTCATGAGTGTTATCTTGCCGTAAACTCGTCTTTCTCCCACTCGCTGAACGCCGATGTCCATTATCTAAAGCGCTGTAATAGCTTAATGTCTAACATAAAAATTTATTATTAGATTAAAACCAATATTTTTAGCTTTTCCACTTTTTTATTTGACCAGCGACCGGGTTTCGTCGTTACCGACATCATCAGACTGGTGAGAGGCTTTACAAATTTGTATGTTATATATAAAAGAAGGCAGGAGTTGATAACCATGATTTGATATAATTTTATGAGAAATTAATTAAATTTTAGTGAATTTAAGTATTGTATGATATTTTAAATATTTTTTTATAAAGGTTTTTTGTATTGAAAGCACGATTTTATATAAAGTTAAAATAGATTTGTATTTTTTGTAAATGAATTTAAATTATGTAACGAGGTATCAGGAAATGCTGGTTGACGGCTCCTTCCACTAAGCTGTGGTTGTCCGGGGGGAGTCCGAAGTTCTCTGAAATGTAAATTTCCCGGCAGTCATTTCTTATCGACAAGACATTAAGGCATCTATTGTTTCTTTTCTAATGGGTAAAGTAAGGGAGAATGAATGTGTGTTACTTGATCATTTAATATGTCTTTATTATGACAATTTTTTAATCTATTTATTTCCAAAATTTCGAGCCTATCTAATTTTTTACCTTTACTACATTTGTGTAAGATTTTTACATTAAAATTTTTATCGAAATCATGATTTGACTCTATCAAGTGGTTTGCAAAAGTGGAGTTTTCTTTTTTATTTCTCCAACTTTGGACATGTTCGTTTATTCTTATTTTAAACGATCGTCCTGTTTGCCCCACGTATTCAGCACTGCATGATCCACAACTTAATAAATATGAGCCTGAATTTGTTTCTTTTTCCCTTTTATCTTTATTATTAATTAGTATCTTCCCCAGATTTGAATTATTATAAAAGGCTATGGAACATTCATCTTTGTTCGCTAGTTTTCCGATTCTGTTGCTACTATCCCCTATAAAAGATAATTTAGCCCATTTTTTAACTACTTTTGAAGTCTCTGTAATGAGAGCTTTATTTAATTGAGATGTTGCAAGTCTCTTTAATTAGGAAAAAACAAAAGAGACTTGCAACATCTCAATTAAATAAAGCTCTCATTACAGAGACTTCAAAAGTAGTTAAAAAATGGGCTAAATTATCTTTTATAGGGGATAGTAGCAACAGAATCGGAAAACTAGCGAACAAAGATGAATGTTCCATAGCCTTTTATAATAATTCAAATCTGGGGAAGATACTAATTAATAATAAAGATAAAAGGGAAAAAGAAACAAATTCAGGCTCATATTTATTAAGTTGTGGATCATGCAGTGCTGAATACGTGGGGCAAACAGGACGATCGTTTAAAATAAGAATAAACGAACATGTCCAAAGTTGGAGAAATAAAAAAGAAAACTCCACTTTTGCAAACCACTTGATAGAGTCAAATCATGATTTCGATAAAAATTTTAATGTAAAAATCTTACACAAATGTAGTAAAGGTAAAAAATTAGATAGGCTCGAAATTTTGGAAATAAATAGATTAAAAAATTGTCATAATAAAGACATATTAAATGATCAAGTAACACACATTCATTCTCCCTTACTTTACCCATTAGAAAAGAAACAATAGATGCCTTAATGTCTTGTCGATAAGAAATGACTGCCGGGAAATTTACATTTCAGAGAACTTCGGACTCCCCCCGGACAACCACAGCTTAGTGGAAGGAGCCGTCAACCAGCATTTCCTGATACCTCGTTACATAATTTAAATTCATTTACAAAAAATACAAATCTATTTTAACTTTATATAAAATCGTGCTTTCAATACAAAAAACCTTTATAAAAAAATATTTAAAATATCATACAATACTTAAATTCACTAAAATTTAATTAATTTCTCATAAAATTATATCAAATCATGGTTATCAACTCCTGCCTTCTTTTATATATAACATACAAATTTGTAAAGCCTCTCACCAGTCTGATGATGTCGGTAACGACGAAACCCGGTCGCTGGTCAAATAAAAAAGTGGAAAAGCTAAAAATATTGGTTTTAATCTAATAATAAATTAAAAATGCAATTCCATCACGAAGTGTCAGTGGATAATATAAATCTATTAACATAAAAATAATTGTTTTAATCTGTCAACCCTTAATACACCAAGAAAGTGAAATTGGTCTCAGAATATTCTCACAATGAAAGAGAATGTAGAGATTTTTCAGAACGTAAAATAACTTTCAATCTGAGATCAGATTTACGTAATAAGTTAGAAAACTTTTGAGCTCCAAAGTTTTAGTTTATGTAACTTTTAAGTGCTCTCACTTTTATACATTTTTAAATAATAATAATCAATCTAATACTTGAAAGCGGTCGGGTCAGGAGTCGTAATAATCGTCGAGTACGTATGAGGAGATGCATGAATGTAGAAGAGGCGAAGAATGTTTACAAAGACAGAGTGATGTGGCGTTCGATTCTCTCTGTAATATAATAAAACTTAGGGAGTCGGATTGATGTTTTATGATTATTATCTCGAACTCTAGAGAGTTAGAGTTCCCGTATTTTTTTTGACATCTCAACATAGATGAAGAAGAATATGGAAATCTGGGCATTTACGGGGTTTACGAAGTACTATATATACTCGTATGATCCAATGTCGAAACATTGTTCTTGAATTTTTAATTAGTTTCTAGATTCGAGCCCGCTCTTCCTCAACTTCATTCCTATTTTTAATACCAGGCCGCTTGGGTCTACAAAAATAGTTTGAAATTGAAGACACAAATATATAATCTTTTTTTTGTAAGGAATAACCCGCAAAGCCCCTACCTACATTATGAGGCTTGTCAGCAGGTAGGGTAGTAAGGAAAGGGAAGGTAAATATGAAAAATATATCTCAAACCACTCAGACCAATTGAAAATGAATCTTTCTTGAATTTTTTTGCAACTGGCGGGTATCGAACCCGCGACGCCAGTTTCGCAGTTCATCGTCTACCCAACTACGCCACGGCGCCTGAAAAAAATACACTCGCAAATACTAATGACTTCTGCGTCTGACTCGAACTTTTCCTTAAAAAGCTTCAAAATTATTGTAATGAGCTAGAAACCTAGAGACACCTGCGTCTTCAATCCGGCCTTGAGATAAATTTAACATTGTAAGCATAAATGGTATTTATTAGAAGAAGTAGTACACAAAGAAACATCCATTATTTTGATAAATATATTTTTAGTGTCTGGCTATAGAGAGAAATTTTACAACAATATATATTTTTTTTAATCAAAATGATTTATGAAGGCACTGATTGATTGCTCAATATTTTTAAAAATAGAGTAGCATTTAAAACAGTATCTTGTAATATACATGTACATAATATAAGCAACACCAATAGAAACTTCAAATATATATACATAGGTAGTGTATAGAATTTGGAGGTTTTTTATTGCTGTTGATAATTAATTTTTATTTTACAGGAAACAATCGAAAAATAATGAAAATATAAAAAGTCAGTTACGCCTTCTGTGCTTAGCGCGACAGAATAGAATAAGGTGGTTTATTAAAAAAAATAACGAGTGTTTACGTAAATACGTACACCAATGTACATGCGACGTTCTAGTCGTACCAGACATCGACGAATTCGAAACCATTGGATAATTTCAATCCAGTAAAACAGAAAACTTTCGAAAAATAATGAAAATATCAAAAGTTATTTACCCCTTATGTGCTTAGTACGGCAGAATAGAAGAAGATTCATCATTTCATTTTCTTCAAACCCTTATTCGCAACCCAATGGTGCATAGGGCACTGCATCATATAAACGCAGTGTTATCTTGATCATTAACACATGAAGGAAAGGTGATCAGTCCTCCGCTTCATATATCAGTCCAGGGTAATATTTAATAAATATTAGAGTGAAAAAAAGAAAACACTTATTTATTTGACCCCTTCCAGAACGGTTGCTGAGCGTGCTTACCATTACACTACGGAGGCGGATAGAAGAAGAGGATAGCTTATTGAAAATAATTAACAAAAGTATAATTTCCATAAATATGTACATCTATGTACATGCGACGTTGCAGTCGTGCCAGACATCGAGATGAATTCATTACCTCCAATTTCCCACGCCTGCGATTAGTCGATTGGGCATGCCGTCACGTGGACTAGTGATATTAGAATTTCGACAGATGATGCCACTCGATGACGTGCTTGATAAATGGTTCAGACTTCTCTGTATGCTTCCACTGGCTTGCCAGTTACCCGTCAGCGGCTGCTGCATACTTCTGTATTCCTGGTCATGACTTATGGACGGCGCGTGCTCACTTCAATAAAGAATAGTCGCCATTCGTTCACAATTCAAAGGATCAACAATGATTTATAAATATGATATATCACACCAATTTAATAGTTTATTTACGTGAAAAATTAACAACTAGATACTAACAAAATACTCTTAAAAGGTTGAAAGATATCGTTTTTTTTCAAATGTGTAATGTGCGTAAGAGTCGGGCTGAGAAGTTCGTAGGCTAACATGGTAAAAAAAAAATTTTGGTAAATTCGATTTTAGTATTCAATATAAGTTGCTTTTGAGGGCAATATAAACAATTAAAGGGGTCATACAATATTTCGAGCCCACTCTTCCTCAACTTCATTCCTATTTTTAATGCCAGGCCGCTCGGGTCTACGAAAATAGTTTGAAATTGAAGACACAAATATATAATCGTTTTTTTTTAAGGAATAACCCGCAAAGCCCCTACCTACATTATGAGGCTTGTCAGCAGGTAGGATAGTAAGAATAGGGAAGGTAAATGTGAAAAATACATCACAAACACCTAGACCAATTGAAAATAAATCTTTCTTGAATTTATTTTGCACTTGGCGGGAATCGAACCCGCGACGCCACTTTAGCAGTCGAGCGTATACCCAACTACGCCACGGCGCCTGTCGGCGCATGTGTATGTTAAAATATTAACTCTCCTCAATTTCACATTAAAGCATGATGTTCGATATTACATACTATACGATATTATGCTAACAAAGGAAATTTTACAGTGTCAAAAATAATTTTAGAAAATATGGTATCCTTCCGAAAAACTGTTCATAAACACGTAAGTGATGTTATAACTAACTACACATTAAAAATACGAACATGAGAATGTAGTTAATCGTAGTGTTAAATTTTCAATAAACGTTTAATCTTTAAATCATAACAATTATGTAAAAAAAAATATCTTGGCACGTTAGACATTTTAACAGTTATTTTTTTATTTATACTAGATTTTAAAAAAGACAATGGCAAATCTTCCTTTTTTATTTATTCTTGTATTTTATAATACTTTTTTTAATACTGCCCCACCTGTATTTATTTACGTATAACTTAAAAACACAATATTTAGGTAGTAAGGTATTTAGAAATAATGAAAAATTCAAGTAAATTTAAATTAAATTTATTTTATACGTAAAAAAATATGTATATTTTAAGGAATGTATGTGTTTCTCTCGTAGTACGAATATTGAACACATATTATGTATTACAGCTGTGGAGATCACTTACCGTAATCTCGGGAATATTTCATTCCTATCTGGGTTAGAGGAATGGCGGGGGATAATTTACGTCTGGCGTTAGAGCACTACCCTCAGTTCTTGCGCCGAGAAAACTATTAGTCATAATTAGGCACATTGTTTTCACCGAAATTCAATTATTGTCTGCCAAAAGATGTAATTCCATCTGACTAACGAGATTACATATTGTCATCCTGACTTCTGCTATCTTGTTGGGAGGAAATCTGGATACAACGTCGGCCATGCTGCGAAAAAATACGTGAGTTGGACTTTCGTTCGCGTATTCTTCTCTTTCTTTAAGGAATTTCGCTTGACTGCATCCTTCTTCTCTATCATTCTCAAAGTCATCGCAGTCCCCGCGAGACTCCTTTCTTTTTCTGCTTCCCGAGCTTTTCGACGGCGTCGCTTGTTGACCCATGCCCGCAACGTCGACAAAGTCGATATCATTGTCGTCACTCTGACCCTGCATCATGAAATGATCGTCTAAATAAATTTGTTCTTCTTTTAATACTGGCGTCGGTTGGCCGTCCGATGAGTATTCGTCGATGAAACTGAGTCGAACGTCATCGTATTTACTGGGGATCCCTGTTGTATTACCGCTGATCTTCTTCCTTTGGTATTTCTTATAGTTGTCTCGCATCGTTTTCCATTTATTTTTGCATTCTTGCGCTGAAATTTTCAATAAACGTTTAATCTTTAAATTATAAAAATTAAAATATTTTTGCTAGAGTTGTAAAATCTTCCGATTATTAAAAGACAAAATCTTGCCCATTTTTAGCTGCCATTAATTAATCTAGATTACAAATTAGTTAACATGTAAAGAACGCTAAAAAAGTTATCTTTTTACGAACTCCTTTTTTTACACAACATTTTTTTAAATATTTTATTAATATTGGCTCTTCAAATTACTTGTACCTACTACTTAAGCATTAGTTCCATTATAATTGATATGATATTTTTTTGGGGGCTTTGTTTTTCTTTTCTATGTATAGTCAGTCCATTTATTTAACGATATAAAGAGTCAGTAGTTTTCTGAGTGCAACATATTCGTGTATTTTGTGCGAGTCTAATATTACAATAAATTTTGTATTTTACTTATTTTAATAATTCATTCAAAAACGTGTATATATATATATATATATATATATATATATATATATATATATATATATATATATATATATATATATATATATGTAATAAAATAACTAGGTACCTACCTATACATTTTATTAAGTACTTACAAAAAGTACCTACATAAAACAGTTCTACCACCAGATGCCGCATGCGTCGCTCAGAATAAAACAAAAGACTTCCGATAATATTATTAACTGTCAGAATCAAATAGATAGATGGATAGATAGATATATTATAAAGATAAATTAAGAATAAACTTTAATTACAAAGCAACACATTGTTCATTTTATTATTATACACCCACTTTACATATTATTTACACGCAATTTACAAAAGAAAAATATTACCACGTTATAAAACGACAATTTTGTTAATTGGAAATGGATTATGAAACATTAGATGTATTAAAACAATTACTACAATATGTTCGGAGTGAGAGAGAAAAATTTGAAGATGATCAAAGAAAACGATTAGAAGATAATCAAAGAAGACGTAGAAATTTAAGAACTAGTGATAAAATTAAAAATAAAAATCATGTGAAAAAAATTTCTACAAAATATAAAATAAAATATACTCCAGAAAAGAAGAATTTCGAAGCAGATTGTGTGAGCAGGAATCCAGTATTAGAATCGAAGGAAAATGCAAATGAACAATTAAAAGTTGTAAATTTGGTTAAATTAGAAGATACTTTAAGAGATCGGAATAAAAATGAAGGAATTCAAAAGAAAAAAACAAATGGATTGAAAAAAACTGTGTCTACTTTAAAAGGGTCAAGAAGAAAAAAAAAATACAAAAAAAAAGAAAGAAAAAAAAAGAACGGAAAAAAGAAAAAAAAAGAAAGAAAAAAAAAACAGAAAGAAAAATAAGAATGAAAAAAAGAAGGAAAAAAGAAAGAAATAAAAAAACTTTATCATATCACTAAACTTATACCAGTCCCTTCACTACAAGAAGATGATCCGGAGGACGAGTGAAAATTTTACTATGAATTTTCATCCCCAAGGGGGGAGATGTAATAAAATAACTAGGTACCTACCTATACATTTTATTAAGTACTTACAAAAAGTACCTACATAAAACAGTTCTACCACCAGATGCCGCATGCGTCGCTCAGAATAAAACAAAAGACTTCCGATAATATTATTAACTGTCAGAATCAAATAGATAGATGGATAGATAGATATATTATAAAGATAAATTAAGAATAAACTTTAATTACAAAGCAACACATTGTTCATTTTATTATTATACACCCACTTTACATATTATTTACACGCAATTTACAAAAGAAAAATATTACCACGTTATATATATATATATATATATATATATATATATATATATATATATATATATATATATATATATATATATATAATATATATATATATATATATATATATATATATATATATATATATATATATATATATATATATATATATATATATATATATATATATATATATATATATATATAGACTAGTGGTTAGTTAGTTATCATATAATAACATAAAATCCTTATTGTTTGTACTGGTATGTGGAGGGTTTAATAAATTTCAGTAATTTCACTTTATTTTTTTTCTTACCACGTTTTTAATTGTTTTTTATATTGTCCTTCGATTTGTGACCCATGCGGTACAATAAATCGTTGTTGTAAGAAAGAAAAAAAAAGTGAAATTACTGAAATTTATTAAACCCTCCACTTACCAGTACAAACAATAAGGATTTTATGTTATTATATGATAACTAACTAACTACTAGTTTTCATTTTATAACAAAAGATAATTTAATATTTATTATAGGTTCCTAATTGTACCTACCTTTATTAAAAATATAATAATAATAATTGACTGGCGCCTAAATTTGCATTGCATCAATAATAATAACGTATGAGAAATAACAACTGAAGCGCGCCGTCATGGCGTCATGGTTCAGTTGCAAATGGCGGCGCTTCGATTCAAGTGAAATCAAAGTTCGCATTACGTATTCGTGTATTTCTCAGTCTTGTTAACCATGTCCCAAAACGAGTAATGGAAATTACTCATCGGGAATATAATATATATGACTTACGTATGTAATAAGTTGAAATACATAAAGATTGGGAATACTCACGGGTTTTGTTAAACTTTTTTCCGATATCTTTCCACGCCTTGTCCCTCTTGATGATGAGGTGATGACTCGTGTTCCTGTTCTGGTACAGGTACGGGTAGCTCTTGATGGAATCGATGAACGCGTCCTCAAAGGAGTCCATCACGCGTCACGCGTCTGCCGTCGGCTAGCGGCCGGGTCGAACTGGCAACGCCACGTCCGCGCCCGACGCGACACGGAACGTCGCGGCCCGACTGGTTAGGTACTGGTGATAGGGAGTAGAGACGGCAACAGCGCGGCGCCGACGCGACGTTGGCGTGTTGGCGAGCCGCTAGACGGAGAATGCCTCCGCCCGGATTGGACGCCTCGCCGCACACCGCTGCTGGCGCGAGCGTGCCAGCCGCTCTGGCGTTAGCGTGCTACGCAAAAACAATTCAACGACCAGTACACATACATCCATGGACTCTATTCAAATATATCGTAGGTGTACTGGCAAAGAACGTTAACTCGAAAATATGCAATTTTGACTTAATGATGCATATTATAAAGTTTTCAACGTTGTATTAACTGGCATAAAAACTATGTCTGCCTCCGTGGTTTAATGGTAAGCGTATTTAGCTACCGTGCTGGCGGTCCCGGGTTCGGTCCCAAGAAGGGTAAAATAAATATTTTTTACTGTAATATTTATTCAATATTACCCAGGACTGAAGCGGAGGGCTGATCACCTTTCCTTCATGTGTTAACGATCAAGATAACACTGCGTTCATATGATGCGGTGCCCTATTCATCATTGGAGTGCGGATATGTGTTTTTTGAGGGGTTTGAATGAATGGATAATTAACTGGCAAAATACACAAGTTTTAATTTTCATATTTATGTGGTGTTACAAGTAGATTCAACTTTAAGTTTAATAGCGGGTATTTTATGCAGGCTAAAAGCTTAAAATAACGGATTATTCAAACAGGGATTTTAGAGTTAACGTTTTTTTGCAGTATACGCACGATATACAATGAACCCCCCTATGACTTTGAGATAGATACCGCGTTAACGGAGGTAATGTTATAAGGGGTTAATGTTTTAAATTGTATTTTTTGCATTCTAACTAGCGGAAATTACTGAAATGTGTACTTTCAAATGAAAATACAAAAGGATTCAATGACCAAAACACAACATTCACGGACTCTATTCAATATCAAATATGTACAATAAACCCCCTATAACGTTGAGATAGGTACCGCTTTATCGGAGGGAATTTTTTTCTTAAAACAACGTTTTTGCATTGAAAAATTAAGTTTTTTTTCGTAATAATATGGTTTTAAAAATAAAAGTGTTAATAAAAGGTAAGAAGTTTAAAAAAATATATTAAAATATTTTTTCCATGTATTGTAGTCGTACAGGAGAAAGTTGACTAACTAACAAAACGTAAAATATTCAGAAGGGCCATTTAAGTCACTTTTGCTTGGCAAGAAAATAAAAATCAATGCAGTTAGTCATTTTTAACAACTCAATATATTGTACTTCCATGTTTAAAATCGCTTAGGGATTTTTTCAGGGCAACATAAAGCTAGTAAGATATCAAATAGTCAATAATCACGTTTTTGTACAAAATGCACTTGGTCACTTTCTCCTGTATGACTACGAAAAAACAAAATATCCAATACAATTTTTTTGAAAAAAATTGTGCGTGAGCACACGACCAGCCCTGAGCGTGGCTGAACGCATTCTGATTTGAACACTTGAGATCTAAACCTTAATGTTTTAAATTGAACTTATACATTCTAACCAGCGGAAATGACTGAAATAAGTTATTTAAAATAAAAAACAAATTAAAAACATCAACCCCGTATAACATTCCCTCCGATAACGCGGTACCTATCTCAACATTAAAGGGGGGCTTACAGTTATATACTACTAATCGCTTACGAACCGAGTCTTCATTTTTTTTGTTGAAAAGTATGCTGATAAGCGAAATGTCATATTGTTATTATACGTTTGAGTTTATAAATTAAATGTCAAAAACAATTAATAGGGGTGGGGGATGTTTTATGTTTTTTTTCGTCATACCAGTATAGTGTTGCGGCCCGCGTAGCTTTACAAACATATGTATGTGGCCCGAAGAAAAAAAAGGTTGAGTACCATTGACCTAATAAAACCCTTATCCGCACCCCAATGGTGCATAGGGCACTGTGTCATATAAACGCAGTGTTATCTTGATCGCTTACACATGAAGGAAAGGTGATCACTCCTCCGCTTCAGGTACCAGTCCATGTTAATATTTAGTAAATATTACAGTGAAAAAATCACTTATATTTATTTCACCCCCCTTGGGAATCGAACCCGGGACCTCCAGAACGGTAGCCGAGCGTGCTGACATTACACTACGGAGGCGGACAATTGACCACTGACCTACATGGACCAAATGTTCTCCGACATGCGTTATAGCGGGTTCGTTGAAGAGACGAGCGGAGGATAAATTCCGGTGAAGGCTTACCATGAAAAAAGTAAACCAATCATCAATCATCACACAGTTTGTAACCCATGATGAAAAATAGAATATTTTTTAGGACCTTTTTGAGGAAAACAAAAGCGGGTTTTGCTTGTGTTTATTATGATTTTGTAATTGAAAAAAAAGTGTAATCATTGTTGTAAAACTGTGATAACATTTATGAACCAACAACAAACCAGCTTTTTCAAATAAAATGAAAATAAACATGCCGAAAAAAACATTAACTAGTACTACGATGAAACAAAAACAGAATATAGTAAGGAAACAACATTATTTCTTTAATTTAACTGAACAAAAAAACTGGAACTATGTAATACTTTTTGTAACATGTCTCGACATTTCTTTCATCACAAAAGAGGTATCAAAACTTTTTTTTAAATATACTTAAACTTAAATAAACAATACTGGAAAATGAAAATGAAATTGATATAATTTCTTCACATAATTTTTATTTAAATTGTGTATCCATGTAATGTTATTTATCACGAAGGGTAATCAGTCAAAAAAATTATTTTGCTTGCACGAAACTTATTTAGTGTAGATAATTAATCATCAAGATAACACAATACATCAGTTTTAGCTTTAGAGTGTGTTCAAATGCTTGTTCACAAATCTGTGTTTCTCAGCTTAGAAGTCATTTAACTTTTTTTGACATCCCAATATACTAACATACTATTACAGAATATGGAAGTCTAGGTGTTTACAGGGTTTATGACCTGTCATAGGCTGGTTAAGTGATCACTTTACACACGTGTAATCTTCACCATTCTACCCATGATTGATAACCCTTTTATTTGGATGTATGCAATATCCAAACCCCGGATTATTTTTACATACTGGGAAACGATAGATGCGAATAAAAATATCTGGTCAAATTGTAAGCTGCATAAAAAAACATATTTTCAGGCGTTTTCCAGTATGAAAAATAATCTGGGGTTCTCATTTTGCATACATCTAAATACGAGTAAAAGGCTCTCTATATAAAAGCTTTCTCAATCCAATATAGATAGAAAGTATAGATATAGATAGTAAACTCATATATACCGTGTCACGAGATTAATCACATATATATGAGTTCCAAAAAAATAGTAGTGTGGTTGCCAATCATGGGTAGAATGGTTAATAATACACGTGTGTAAAGTGATCACTTAATCAGCCTATGATAGATTGTAACCCCTGTAAATACCCAGACTTCCATATTCTTATAAATCTATAAATTATAGTAAAAAAATATCTTTTTATTTTTCTTCTTAAGAATCTAAAATCAACATGGACGATATTGCACGACTGTACAGCCTAACCCATATTCAGTGTGCTAGTTATGTATACGAATGTGGACATATAAAAACAAAGAAGCCATTTGTATCATTATTTTTCTCACGAGCGTTTCGCGAGCATTATTGTGTAGGCACTTGGGATTTAAACCTTTGTGATGATGGCTCACACATTACGGGATGGCAATACAGTAAATCCTCTACTTACGTGATTTCGACTTACGCGAATTCGTACTTACAAGTTTTTTTTGTTGTCAAAAGTATTTTTTTTTATATAAACTATTGTTTTGATGAGATAGTGGGAGAGAAAAAGAGAGAAACGGCACTGGCGCATGCCTTAAGGTGAAGACTGACCGGAGCATTTCGTCGTAACATCGCTCGTGGCGAGCATCACCGAGCGTCTGAAACTATGTATGGAGCGCTCGGCTCGCTGTACTGACTGCCTGAATGCTCGCATCGTAGCGTGTTACGTTACGACGAAATGCTCCGACCAGTGTCCATCTTTACACCCCCTACGCATTTACTGTCCACAGGATATAATTAAGGACAAAGTCATAATTTTGATTTGTACATTGCACTCGTTACTTTCCACGTTTTCATTAAAAATAATTAAAGAATTAACCCACAAAGCCTTTAAAGACTTGTCTGCTGGTATATCCTTTAAAACTAGTGCATATTATTACATACCATTTATTTGAAAAAAAATCACATTTTTTTTTACACGAAAATATTTGGAATAAATTAATCACGTAAGGGTGAGGCCCCATTAGTGTGATGCGCTGCGTTGCGTCGTCGCAGCGTCCACCGCATAGGGTCGACGCGGTGTTAATTTGATTATTTATCTTGTGATTGCAAGGTTATCAGAATCTGGAGCTCAAAAGCTCCAGATTCTCGGATTTAGGCATGGAATTAAGAAGGTGTAAGGAGGCTTGTGCACTTCATGAAATTTTACCGTCCGGCAGTCCAGTTTTGAAAAATAAAAGTGACTACGACAGTTTGGCGTGATCGAATTTACGCGCAACGTGTTCACGCACCTATCCGAAAAAAGATGGACAAAAGCACAAGCCAATTCTAGCCAATCATCGTTTAATCACGCTAACTGAAGTGCCGGACGGTAAAATTTCGTGTACTGCACAAACGCCCTAAATGTTTGACGCTGCGACGACGCAACGCAGCGCATCGTACTAATAGGGCCTCACTTACGGACTTACCGTACTGAGATAGCGACACCCACATGTTGCCCGATATGTCCCGGCATTGGCATTGCCGAATACAATGCAGGAAAGAAGCGTCGTCGTGTGGGCGGTGATATGCCCGCGAAAATATGCCGCGCAAATGGGACTATTTTTGTGATGATTCGTATGCAATCCGTGTGCCCCGGGCGGGTGACAACTTGACTCGAACAGTGTTGAACTGGTTTTCGTCTGAAACCCCAATATACTGTAAATCGCACCATAATTTTCTTTTTTTTTTCTAACCCTTGTCCGCACCCAATGGTGTATAGGGCACTGCATCGATTTTTTTTTTATTTCTTTAGTTAACTTATATTACATTTAAAACAAACCATTTTTACACTTATTTTACATCATATATATTTACATCTTCTTATAGTAAACAAAACATTTATTTTTGTATTCTTTAAGACTCTTTTCATTCTTCATGTATTCAGGCATCACATACATTGACGCAGTGTTATCTTAATCGTTTCTTACATGAAGGCAAGGTGACCGCTCCTGCACTTCAGGGACCAAGCCAGGGTAATATTAAATAAATATTACAGAGTAAAATCAACAATATTAATTTTCAACCCCCCCCCCTGGGAATCGAACCAGGGACCTCCGGCACGGTAGCCAAATACGCTAACCATCACACCACGGAGGCGGATTTTTTTATTTATTTTTTAATAATTTTTTTTTGTCATCCCAACTAAGGTGAAGAAGAATATGGAAGTCTGGGCATTTACGGGGCTTACGATTGTCATAGGCTGGTTAAAGTGATCATTTTACACACGAGTAACGTTCACCAATTTTACCCATGATTGACGACACACTATTCAAATTGTTGACTGGTTTCTAGGAGATACTAATCTAGAATCCCTTGTCAGACTTTGCGGGTATGTTGTCACCAATATGTCACCAACACACCCACATTCCTTACATTTCGCTCACTCCTTTCAAGAACGTAATAAATAAAAAAACTTGATTTTTCTGGAGGACGTTTTTAAAGTTTAAAAATATGACACAATGTATTAAAAATAAATAACAAGCCACTTATTGAACTTTTTATTATGCAACAGATATTTTTAGGTAAAACCTGAAGGTTTTTTACCATTTGAAAAATATTTAGTATATTTAAAAAAAAAATTAAACAGCTCCTTTTCTTCAAAATGCAAAAACAACATTTACTGCCCTGTAGCGGGTAAATATTAAGTTAAAAATATGCCTCTTTTGATGGGATATAGTACATTTTCTGGGCATTACGAAAACATGCACAACTGAAAATTGGCGATTTTTTATTTATGAAGTTATATTATGATGATCTTGAAAGGAGTGAGCGATTTATTAAACTCCTTTGAGCTTTCCTGGCGGCCCTGGAGCGCCATGTCGTCCGTATCAGGTTCAACGCCTGCCAAAAGACGTCCTTCACGGGCGGAGCCGCTGCCGGTGCAAGCCGCGAGTTCGCGACGCAATAGCCCGACCGAAATGTCACTTGGGCATTGACACGGTCGTTACATGTTATGCGAGCGCTATGAGCGGAGCCAGTCAGTACACATCTGTCACGTTACTTCTACGTGAATTCAAATTAACCCATTACATTCGTTTGAAAATGCCATAACTAGGCGAAACAATGGATAAATATCACGATGTGTGATTATTGGCTAATCAATTAATATGAAAAATCACAAGACTACCCGTAGCATTCTTATTGAAATATGTAGAGAAATAAAGAATATATGAAACTTAACTGGTTTAAACTTATATTTTTATAAATTTTATAAAACGAAATTTTTATAAAACGAAAAACGTGCGTTCGCGTACGTCATCGAATTTCCGTCATCGAACGTTTTATGACGTCATATGGTTTATAGAGCTGTAATAGTAGTCGTGTGGATTGTTTGTTTACAACTACAATATCATTTGTGTTATACAAATATGAGGGGGGGGGGTTGGAGGGTGGACCATAGACATCAACAAATAGAGCCGCCAATAATTAAGCAATGTTACCAATATTCAAATAACTCCATCGTTTCTTTGACGTCATTTATTACCTACTAACGAAAAAACGTTTTTTCGAAGGCGAATTTACTAACAGAAAATGATAAATGAAAATATTAATTTTCATTTATCATTTTCTGTTAGTATATTCGGCTGTAATAAAAACAAAACGAGTCTAATACAATTTATACAATTCTTTATAGGTTGAGTATGTTAAATTAGATATTCCTCCTGTCTAAATTTTTATGTGTTTTTTAACAATAAAATAATACTTAGTAGACTCAAAAAATCTGTGTTTGATTTAACAATTAATACATAAATCAAATTATCCATCCGCATATCAGTTTATTATAATTTATAAATATGTACACAAATATACCCCTTATGTGTAGAAGCGAAGCATGGAGCTGGCAAAAGAAGGATCAAAGCCGACTGAATGCAGTCAAAATGCGATCCCTAAGACAAATAATATTCAGTAAAAAATGATGTATGATAGATGTTCGCATGGTGAAATATGGAATGAATGCAAGGCTGAGATAAGAATTATCGATAAAATTAAGAAAGGTGCGTTGAGATGGTTTGGAACGAATGAGTGTGGAAAGAACGGCAACACAAAATGAATCAAATGTAGGTGGAAAAAGGAGCAGAGGAAGGTCGAAAAAACTTGGGATGATCAGGTATGTCAAATACTTGAAAGCGGTCAGGTCAGGAGTCGAAGTAATAGGCGGGTAAGTATGAGAAGATACATGAATGTGCAAGAGGTGAAGAGAGTTTGCAAAAACAAAGTGGTTAGGCTTTCTATTCTCGCTGCCTACTCTTACGGGGAAGCGACGTGATGGTTAGTTAGTTAGTCAAATAAAGACCTCAACAATTTCTCATTACAGAACAATGCCATCGTTCTGTTTTCTCGACGAAAATAGCTTTTCGATTCCGCGGTGCAATTATCAGTAATCGATGCGATACCCGCGGAGGTTGGTGGCATCCAATGTAAAATAAATCATTCTAACACAATAGACTCAAGATTCGTCGAGAGACAATCCATAGTAATCATAAAATAATATTCTCCCGTAGTTCTGAAATTTTGTTATTGAATTTAACTCACAAAATTTTGAGTATGTCCAAATACTTGTTCACAAATCTTGTTTTTCTTCACTAAGGAGTTATTTTTACATTTTTACATGTATGCTAAATAAAAGCTTTCTCAATCCAACATAGATGGGTCTTGTGAACTCATATGTACAGTATCTTGAGATTAATGATATCTGTAGGACTTAATTTATAAAACTTTCCCAATCAATTTAGCATCTCTATGCTACTTGTTTTATTTTTCAATTATGTTTCAGTATTTTTTTGTATCGATTAATCGACTTTTAAGATATGTATATATATATATATATATATATATATATATATATATATATATATATATATATATATATATATATATATATATATAATTTTTTTTTTACTATCTTAACTCAAACATGACTTATTAAACTTTTAACTTACGAAATTCAACCGAAGATGGTGCCAAAGAAGTAGGACGATCAAGGTGTTTTCAATTGCATAAATATAACTTCCGAAATTTGAGTAGTGTGTTTATCAATTATGGGTAGAATGGTGAATGTTGCACTATGTAAAGTGATCACTTAACCATTCTAGGGCCGGACATAAGCTCTCTAAATATCTAGAGAGCTTACATTTATCTTCATCTATGTTGAGAAGTCAAAAAATGTCGAATATTACTCTATTATATTAATACGTTGGACAGCAAAATCTGATACAAATTTCGACTCGTCACAGCATATTAACAAATAAAATCTTTAGTGCAAACAGCAAGTCTTAAGTGATCACATAACTAGCCTATGATAGGTTATGAACCCTGTAAATTTAAACCCAGACTTCCGTATTCTTCTTCATCCATGTTGAGATGTTAAAATATATTATTGTTCTTATGAAATTAAAAACGTCTGAAACACAGCATTTTCTTGTGGTGCCATTTTTTGGCTATCATCCCTTATTTTATTAAAGCTATAAATAATACGGTTGTAGATTAAAACCACATTTTTGAGTATACTATATCACTTTCAAATACCATAAAATTTATACTGATCCATAAATTAATAGACTGGAATCTAACACAACACGATTTCAATATGCATTTAAATTCCGACACACGCTTTAAAAAATATGTGACAAGACCTAATTGGCCTTTTTCATCTCTGGATCGCGTTTTATACACTTTTTTGTTAATTGGAATGTTCAAGAATACTTCTGGATTTCAATTAGGAAACGCATAAATTCCATTTAAATAGACTCTTAACCCAAAACCATAAAAATGCTATGGCAAATGAACCTTCGGACGTCATTTCTGGTATTTTATCGACACATTTTGGTTTAATTTTAATGAAGTATTATCTCTGCTGACAAAAACCTGTTTAGATAATCTATGCTTAAAGGCAATATATTAAATTTTTCATGTTTTTGTAGATTAAAAACAATCAATTTGTAATATTGAAAAATGTAAACGCACTTTTTTCGTGTTGGTACTGATTTATGTTACATAAATTCCCTTTTTCTATTACAACGCAAAGACATGGCCAACGTTAGTAAAGAGTTTCATTAATTGACTCGGCAGTCACTTTGTGGCAGTGTCTATCCGTTTTAATTTATCCGCTAATATCCATTTAAATTTCACTTGGTAAATATCACTTTTTTTTTCGCCTCCGTTGCGTAATGGTTAGCTAGTTTATCTGCCGTGCTGGAGGTCCTGGGTTCGATTCCCAGGGGGGTTAAAAATACATATGAGTGATTTTACACTAATGATTCATTTATATAACCCTGGACTAGTCCCTGAATCGCAGGAGTCATCACCTAGCCTTCGTGTAAGTAACGATCAAGATAACACTGCGTCAATATGATGCAGTGCCTTATGCCCCATTGGGTGCGGATAGGGGTAAGAAGAAATACCACATTTTCTAAAACTCTTTTGAGACACGTGTTTCGATGCATTCCGCATCATTTGTAGCATTACGGTGTTTGAAAATGATGCGAAATGCATCGAAATACGTGTCACAATAGATTTTAAGAAATAGTGGTAGGTACCTATATACCAAGTAAAATTGAAGTTTCAATAATATTGGTAAATAGTCCAAGGAAAATAATATGTACAACAAGATATGATTATAGTACATACATTGAAATTTATATATTTATTTCTTATTTAAGAATCACATGATAAATAATAAAAATTGGGAAAAAATCTTACGATTTCATTTTTTACTCATTGTGTTGTTAGTACTGAAGAAACTGGTAGATGAGACATTTTTCTCAAATAAAAATAAAATTAAAGAAATCCTACCTGCGCGTAGTCGTATATGAGGACAGCCTAGACATTGTAATTGACAAATTTACCCGTAATTTAGTGTGACATTCCACCACTCCGCCTCTCGATTATAAATCAGGTCACGTACGTATTATTACAAAGGTATCCATCTACTAGAAGTGTTGAGGTATGCGTGTACATACATTATACGCGAGTATCCAACACTGTCACCTGTCTCGTTAATTGTCTAGTTGATGAGGAAACAGCCGGGAACGTGGGTTTGGACCTATGAATATTCAATCCCTAAGGACTTGACCCGAGTTTAACCATAAGCAATAAACAAAATATTATAATTAGCAGCAAAACGTTCAAACAAGGGTGTGCCAAAATACCTATGACGCAGTACGACCGAAAACTTTAGTTGAAAAAAGTAATATATCTTATTTTCAACAAATAAATCACTTTCATTAAATACATGTATGCTTGGGTCTCTTTTTATGCGATAGATACGTTTCACGGGGAGTCGCATAAAAAAAATCGCATAAAAAAGACTTGAACTAAATTCAAAACTGGGATAGGTTCCATTATTTTTAAAAACTGAATAACATCAAATCAATATGATAGAATGTACCAAAAATCGCACAAAAAAAGTTTATTAAAAATCATAAAAATAAAAACAGAAGAGCTTTTTCCTTTTTAAATTTCCACGTATGGGAAATCGTTTTTGAGATACACCTTCAATCCAAATTACAAGTGGTTTTTCTGTTTTTTTTTCCAATAAAGTATCTCTTTAATACGATGTCAGATTTGAGCTTACCTTGTGCCAGTGACACAATCACACTTTAACGGTTGTAACCTGCACTAGTCTAAATTTTAGATTTTTTTGTGCGAATTTGCATAAAACAAGACTTGAACTACGTACGGAAATAAGGGATAGGTTCCTTTTTTTCAAATCGCATAAAAAAGATCCGCATATAAACAGACCCAAGTGTAATAGTGTAATAGTAGTATAGCATTTGTTTTTTAAATTTTTACATTTCTGAAAACTGATTGAACATAACTAAACGTCCCCTACATACAAAAAAAAAATATTATCGTGAGATGTATCTACAAGCATTTACATATTTTCGTTCTTAATTAGAAAATTAATGGTGCATAGGGCACCGCATAAAATTGATGCAATGTTTATTTCAATGTTTATCATATGAAGGAATAGTGATCAGTACTGCGCTTCACTAAATAAGCACTCATATTTTTTTGACCCCACCTTGGAGTCGAACTCGGAACCTCCATTAAGGTAGCCAAATGTGCTAACCACTATATTATAGAGGCGGACTAATAAGAAAAGGGTATCTGAAAAAAGTCGCACCTTAATTAATTTTCAGTAATTTTCCCCCTTATAATCCGTAAGTAGAGATTGTAGCTGTAGATGATTTTATAATAATTTGAAGTTTATAATACATTTTTTGACATTTCAACAAAAATGAAGAGAAAATGAGAGTCTGGGCATTTGCAATGCTTACGACCTGTCATAGGCTGGTTAAGTGATCACTTTATACACGTGTAACATTCACCATTCTACCCATGATTGACAACCATACTACTCAAAAATTTGGAAACCAGTATTTAGACACACTGGAAATATTGTCATTATAATATGTACTTTCGCCGTTTTTTACTACAGTTTTAGTAAATTATGGTAATTAATAACATGTACCTGTGTAAAAGTATGAAAATATAATTAAAATGTTACTTTGTTTTAAAATCACTATAAATATTTTATTATAACTTAATTATAATATCTACCGGTTTCGAAGCTAACCGCTTCTTTATCAAGACTAATTAAATACACGATAAAGAAGCGGTCAGCTTCGAAACCGGTAGACATTATAATTAAGTTAAAATAAAATATTTTTAGTGATTTTAAAACAAAGTTACATTTTAATTATAAAATGTAAAATCACAAAGCTAGTGCTTCAAATATAAATTATATAGATTTCAATATGTAATTTATATTTGAAGCACTAACTTATAGTGATTTTAAAACAAAGTTTCATTTTAATTATAGTATTAAAATAATTTAAGGCGTTTCCGCATTGCATTCCCTGCCCTGATTCGAACAATTCAAGAAATTCATATTATCATATTACAAGGCAGATATTTACGTTTTGCTTGTTGTTGGGTTTAATTACTAACCCAAATTTGAATATTATTTTTCGTCACGGTTTGAAGTTAAACATTTAATCAATTGATCAACTGAGACGGACATCCTTATTAATACTATGTCGCCTTATCGTTGCTGATGTAACAGTCTACAAGACACGTGTACCTACATATTTGAGATCAATTATCCTTGAAAGGGATTGAAAATCAGCAGTCTGCGAATCTACTACTCGTATTCAGCCGTGCAGTTTCTGAAGCGCAGTAATCAGTATGTATTCAGTAATAGGTATTCAGGAGAGATATATCTGCATAGACAAATGTATAGCGATGACATAGAAAATATTTTTTTCTATAAAATTGGTTTTTGAAAAAAAGTTGGAAAGTGTAGTTTTTGCATTTTGAAGAAAAGGTATTATTTAATTATTTTTTTAAATTTACTTAATATTTTTCAAATGGAGGAAAAACCCTTAGGTTTTACCTAAAAAATCTGTTGCACAGTAAAAAGTTCAATAAGTGGCTTGATATTTATTTTTAATACAATGTATTATATTTTCAAACTTTAAAAACGTTCTCCTGAAAAATCAAGTTTTTTGATTTATAACGTTCTTGAAAGGAGTGAGTGATATATGTTTAAAAGAAATTATGAAATAAACGAAAGGTTCCCGACCCCCGACGTGCGTCGCGCAGTGTGTCACGTGTGTGCACGTGGTAGGAGGTGGGGGCGGCCGGTATTCGCACAGGTGGGCAGGCCAATGCCCCGATCTCGGTGGTCACACTGATTGGCGAGGTCACTGCCAAACATTTTTATCACTTACACACACACACGTACTTGTAAACACTCGATAAACAAGCCTGATTCTCATATCGCTCACTCCTTTCAAGAACGTCATAAATCAAAAAACTTGATTTTTCAGGAGAACGTTTTTAAAGTTTAAAAATATAACACAATGTATTGAAAAATAAACAACCGTTTAATTTAGTTTTAATTCGGAATAATAAAATATGGTAAATTAACTACAAACCTATATATACTTACAATGTTTATGGATATTTATTCATTTTTGTTGTTGTTGATAAGTATAAAATTAATAGCAGGAGTCTGGACGGTTCCATTCTCCTCACATGCGCATAACATTGTCTCCTTCGTTGCCTTCCTTGCCTAACGACATCTTTGAACTCGCATATTCTCTTATCCTTGTGTTCTTTATTCTATCTCGTAGACTCTTGCCACATATTCAAATAAAACACATAGAATTAGCTAGAAGAAACAAAAATCTACTAAATGATCAGTAATAAATGCAATTCCCATCTAAAAAAAGACTCTTCCCAGATATGCTCCTTGGAGTCTTCATTTCTGACACTTTTAGCGCGTTTTTTGTTACTGCGGTGTCCGCTCTGCATTCCCATATTGCTAACTCCTTTCAAGAACGTCATAAATCAAAAAACTTGATTTTTCAGGAGAACGTTTTTAAAGCTAAAGCATAAAACAATTTATTAAAAAAAAATATCAAGCCACTTATTGAACTTTTTAGTGTGCAACAGATCTTTTTAGGTAAAACCTGAAGGTTTTTTTTCCATTTGAAAAACATTAAGTACATTAAAAATAATTGAACAGTACCTTTTCTTCAAAATGCAAAAACAACATTTTCTGCCCTGTAGCGGGTAAATATTAAGTTTAAAATATGCCTCTTTTGCTGGGATATAGTACATTTTCTGGGCATTCCGAAAACATGCCTAACTCAAAATTGACGATTTTTTATTTATGACGTTCTCGAAAGGAGTGAGCGATAAGTATTACGTATTATACACGCTCGAATCTATGTAAGTATTTATGTACGTACATATTTGCATACACTTGTCGATGCGATCTTAATCAAAGGTCGCATGCACATTTTTTATTAAACGCTCAGCAAAATATGCACTTGACTTTTTTTCATTACTTGTTCAGATAATAAGACGATGGTTAAAAATGTGATGTCAAGTTCAATGAAATTTTATAAAAAAAGCACTCGAAAACATAGGATTTAAAGTTGCTTTATTTTCTCTTATATGTATGTTTTCTCATTTCGCTCTTTTATTTTAATTTTATGATTAACGACTGAAAAATAAACAATTAAATGTAATATATTCATATATTATTCGTCCGCACGCTCGGCTACCATACTGGAGATGCCGGGTTCGATTCCCAGGGGGGGTCAAATAAATATAACTGATTTTTTCACTCTAATATTTATTCAATATTACCCTGGACTGGTACCTGGAGTGGAGGGCTGATTACCTTTCCTTCATGAGTTTAACGATCTAGATAACACTGCGTTTATGTGATGGAGTACCCTTACACCATCAGATGCAGATGAGGGTTTTAAAATTGATATCATTATTCGCATTTCAAATATTTATTTTAATTTTTGGTCTATTTTCGAAGAAATAATTTCGCGATTCTTGAGAAATCAACAGAATACTAGACACGTGTTATCATTATTATAATGTGTAGAATGGCGGCCATAGCCATGAAATAATCAGTCCATAGAAAATTAATCTTATTATTAGTGTTAAAATTATTTTAATTTTAATACGTCGGTGGTGGAATGCGGTCCTATGTCACGATAAATATTTTGCATGCTTCAAATTCTAGTGCGAGACGTACGACGTGATTATCATGAATGCTAAAAATGGTTTAAATGCAGCGATACTTAAATATAAACATATGTAATAGTAATAGGATTTTTTTTTTTTCGTTTTTTTTTTTCAAGTTATACATTTTATTTAAATCACAATTTATACATATAATATTTACAACGTTTTTTTTTCGCAGATACCCACCAAGCCACCTTGTGTGTCTTGTCGGTGGAGTTCTTTTTTGTAATCCGTTTTTTTTTGTTTTTAACGATTTTAACCTAATATAGACACAAAAAAGAGAAAAAATTAAGAATATCATAAGAAAATTAAGAATATAAAAGAATATAATATACATAATTCGGTGACCGGGAAAGTGTGCATTTTAATTTTCCTATTTTGCTGGTTCATATTTTCTGTTTGGGGATTTATGACAATTATCTTGTTTCTGTTAAAAAATTTCGTTTGCGCTTTTTATAAATCGTTTTTATTTGATTGACATCCTGTAAATTCATGAAACGTTTGCAATTACTGTTATTACTATTCAATAATAAGTACATATTTACGTGCGTTTGTCTCAGTGTCAGTTATGATAATAATGAATGTGTAAGTAGGTTACATTGATTACATTTACAGTAACACACGTGCATATAATTATCGCGTTTCATTAATATTTTTTTAAAAGTACATAGTGCAATTAATTTACATGTTGTACAGGAAAGTGCATAGTACAATGCATTTACATTACAGAATAACCTCGATATAACGGACCTCTATTTAACGAAAAAATTAAAAACGTCGTATTCATATGTTTATATTTAAGTATCGCTGCATTAAAACCATTTTTGGTAGTCATGATAATCACGTCGTACGTCTCGCACTAGAATTTAAGGCATAATGCCGTCCTGCTCATAGACTGCACCAAGCCGAAGTGATAGCATATCACTTCGGCCCTTCGGTTCGGGTTACTTCACGAATAGTGTCCGAAGACAATAAAAATAATTTTGTTTGTGTTTCGTATTTTTTTATCTAAGTAAAGTGTAAACCATAAAATACTATTTTTCAACAAAAACAAATAAAAGAGTTTCTGCTCAATAAAAAGCTTATTTTCATCACACCAATAGATGTCTCTAGTAAAGTTCTATTGATTCAAGAATAATGTTTCAAAATTGGTTCATATATATATATATATATAAATATATATATATATATATATATATATATATATATATATATATATATATATATATATATATATATATATATATATATATATATATATATATAGAACTTCCAAGAATTTTAGTAGTGTGGTTGTCAACAGTGGGTAGAATTGGTGAATGTTACACGTGTGTAAAGTGATCACTTAAACCAGCCTATGACGGTCGTCAGCCCCGTAAATGCCCAGACTTCCATATTTTTCTTCATCTTGGATAAGATGTTAAAAAATAATATGAAAAACAAATTGATTTATATTAAACCTATTTTTATAAAACGGACTTTCGGCTTAAGCGGGCACCCCCCTCCCACCAATTAGTCCGTTATATCGAGGTTTTCCTGTATTAGTATCATGGTAATTATTTTAATCTTCTTTTTTTCAATCTACGTAAAAGCCAGTTCATACTATTTTCCATTTCGATCCCAATTACTAACTCTCAAATACAGGCTCTATCAATGTTACCTACGAATAAAATGTAATGTTTGAGAATTAATGTTATCATTCCGTATGAAATACGAATGATACGCTACTAATTTTTTACGCACTCCAAATCACTATAATGTGTATTTTGAAATCCATTTTGTTCGCACAATTGTTTTTTATTGTGTACACAATTTAAAGATTTTTTATCGTGCATCTTGGAAGACTTGCATATTTCGCTGACTTTTCAATTATTTTATAATGGACCCTACGCAGGCTATACGAGCATATCTTTCACGCATATTTTAATGCCATTAAGGTATCCAACAATCATTATATTAAATCGGTTAAATAATGGTCGATTATTTTTTTCCTCCGATGAATATTCACGATCTTTCAAATTGAATGCGATACTTTATTGTTTTTAATGCTTAACGTTGCTATTTTATTGTTTTTAATGGTTACGTTAAAAGATCTCACCGTAGTTTTTTAAACCTAAGTACTGGTAAAAGACGATAACCTCTCAAAGCATCTGTAGCTTCCGAAACTGGTCGAAACTCAAGTGGTAAAAACAGGTATTTTCATTTACAATTTCATCTTACTACTAAACGAATGCCGAAACAATAAATAAAACAGTTCAATTTTTATAAAATACTATTTTATTCTCACTATAAATCTTCTACGGTGTTTGAAAATGATGCGGAATGCATCAAAACACGCGTCACAGTAGATTTTAAGAAATAGTGGTATTTACTAAGTAAAACATGAATTAAAAATGGATAGATTTTACCACAAAGTGACTGCCGAATCAATTAATGAAATACATTTTTTTAATTGAGCGTGAGCACACGACCAGTCCTGAGCGTGGCTGAACGCACTCTTATTTGAACGCTTGAGACGAGATCTTACTTAGCCTTAATCTGCTTGTCTGGAATAATGCTTATCACCTATTCCGTATATATTCAAATTCATACTCACATCATCATAAGTTGTTTGTAACGATTGAAATTTTCACTCTTATCATTTTAAAGTACACGCTTTCTCTATGTTTTAACCATCATTGGTGATCGTGCAATTAGTAAAGCCCATAGAATTTTTGCAAAAAATTAATGAAATTAATATTTCGTATTAAATTCTGAATAATGTGGGGAAAACTGTGTATTCATAATACGGGAAAATCCGATTGCAAACGCATGCGGGAAGCGACAATCCTCACAGAAGTAGGAAGCAATTAAAATTAATTTAATGTATCAAAACTTATTAGTTGTTTATAAACTAATGATAATTCTCTCAGATATTTCCATTGTTCCGTAGACTAATTTTCCATTTTGCTTACTCCTTTCAACAACGTCATATTTCAAAAATCGTCAATTATCAGTTGTGCATGTTTTCGGAATGCCCAGAAAATCTACTATATCCCAGCAAAAGTGGCATATTTTTAACTTAATATTTACCCGCAACAGGGCAGAAAGTGTAATTCTTTTTATTTTAAGGAAAAGGTATTGTTTATTTTTTTTTCTAAATATACTAAATATTTTTCAAATGGAGAAAAAACATTCAAGTTTTACCTAAAAAGATCTGTTGCATAGTAAAAAGTTTAATTAGTGGCTTGATATTTATTTTTAATACATTCATATCTCTTTTATTTTATTTATTCAAAATTTTAATTTTAGTTCAGTAATTAACGTCTTAAAAATAAGCCTATTTTTCATAAATGTAGCAGATATAACCGTAATTTCTAAATTGTAATTTTGCTGAAAACTTTTCGATTCGTAATGTATCATTAAGACGAAGCTCGCAAACTTCATGTACGAGGTATGTACGAGGAGATGCATGAATGTGGAAGAAGCGAAGAATATTTGCAAAAACAGAGTTGTATGGCATTCTATTATCTCTGCCTAACCCTGCGGGGAAGCTGCGTCATGGTTAGTTAGTTATTTTTCGTGGTAGCACATTACACTCTCTGAAAATTGTCCTTGGATATAATGTCGTCCGTCGACTCGTGACGTGGTTCTGTAATCAAGTGTTAGGGGCCCGTTGGTGGCGTAGAGCTAGATGCTGCCTCCTCTGCAGTAATCTGTAATATAGAACGCAGTTACGATTTCGTCGAAAAAAAATCGTCGAACCAAAATGGATGCAATCTTCCTCCCTTCAGAGAATCATTATCACAAAGGCTATTGACGATGACATAATAAGGTGGGTGGGGGAGAATGAACTGCACGTACCCCCAAAAATGATTAGTTAAACATATCACATAAGACGACAAAGTAAATGATTATTAAAACAAAAACAACAAAATTTAAAAAAAATATTATCTCGGAATGATCCATGAAAATATTTATATACAGCATTTCGAGATAGTATTGTTGTGATTTTTTTGTTTGTTTTGACAACTATTTAAACAGGTTTAGACTTCAATAAAATATATGAAAACAGCATTTTGAGATAATATTGTAATCATTTTGTTTTATTTTGTTTTTATAATTATTTACTATGAAGTCTTATGTGAAATTTCAAAAGTCTCAAATAAATGAATTGAGCGAAAACTTAAAAGTTACGAACGTACAGAAGTTGGACCTACTGTCTATCTTGTCAATGAACTCATCACTAATCAGTAATCAGTTGGCAGTTGCCATCGGCGGATGCCGTCAATAGATGCCTTTGAAAATCTTCTCTTTGTCACGTGTCGCCAGCGATGTAACCAATCTATATTTATAGGAGGAGGAACAATATCGTCCTGGGCCGGAAAAGGCATAAAAATTTAATGACTTCCATCATCAAAAGAATTCTCTTCACAAATGCCGATACCTTCAACTGTTAATGGAGTTTTGATATAAATGTAGGTACACGTTTTCGTTTAATTGATTTCCGGGTGAATAGTAAAATAGGGACTTTCCTTCTTACAATGCACTCGTTTAAGTATCAACCTTAAATACACATAAGTAAAGAGCAATTAAAATGTCATGGCGATTCACCCTCCCTTTGCTTTAAAACACTCAAAGAGTCTCATCTCCTTATAGCAGTGTTCGCAAACTTTTTCTGTTCAAGGTACACCTGCCAAATCAAGAAATTTTAGAGGTACACCAAAGAAAAAGTTTATATAGTATTGATTTATTATTAAAATTAATACAATCTGAAAACATACATATCTAATGATGTTTAATGCGAATTGTGAGCCTACTTAACTGAGCACAGGCAAAAGTTTGTAGTAATCGTGGATAATTGTCTTCAGGCGTTGTCTTTTTTATTTAATAGAAGTCAGTCGAAAAGACCAATTCGCACGCTCTTCGCGCAACAAAGTACCTCGCTCGTATAGATTTCAGCTATTTCTAGGTGTGTTTTCTTCACAAAACTAGACTTCCGCGGCACACCAACTAATCACCAAGGTACACCAGTGTGCTGCGGCACACACTTTGCGGAACACTGCCTTATAGGATATTCTAAGATTTTCTCCTGTCTTTTTATAGGATTCTATTTCGAATGACCTTTTTTAATGTTTTTTTTTTTTATTTCTTCGTTTTTCCATTTCCCCATCATTTGAGTTACTCTTTAATCTACCTACAGTTGATATACTATAGTACTATTTGCAAGTCATTTTTCTCCTTGAGTATTTTTTATCATTTACATTTATTTCATATACTTATGTAGTTACAAGAGTTTTTTTTTAATGATTTAATTAATTTTCTAGTCTTTTTTTCTACTAACAATTTTAAAATTAATTATTTAATTCTCTCCATTAAAGAAACTAAGCTCTTGTGCTTGGAGAGGAACTTTCACTTATTATTTATTGTTTATGTTTGTGGATGATATAATTTATTTTTAATAAATATTATATATAGTATATTAGCGCATATTCCTTTAAGACCTATAGTTCTCACCAAAGCGTCGAAAAATCTTATTTTCCAAATCTAATACATTTGTCATTTTTGAGGAAAAGTTATTTTTAAAATACTCTCTTATATTTTATACCGATGTTAAGATATTATTCAATGTCTTTCATCGGATGACTTGAAAAAATATTTACATATTCAAATTGAAATTATTTTCATGGAAGACTGACTACCAGGCTTATACGTAAAAACTTGACCAGTATTTTAGTACTTATATATTTTCTCCTAAAATTCTGTTTTCATTTTAAGTATTTTTCTAGTACAGTGGTCAGCGCGTTTGGTTCCCGTGCTGCGGGTCCCAGATTCGATTCCCAGGTGGGGGACCAAATATTAATGATTTTATACTAATACTTATTTTGTATTATTTATTTATTATTTTATTTAAACTTCATGTACAAAAAATAAGTGCATTGGCGGGCTTATTGCTAAAAAGCAATATCTTCCAACCAATCAAAAATAGACTAGTGATATTGATAAAAACGTTTGATACCATTGCAATCAGAGGGTTGATAGTACTTGAACATTTAAATAACATTATATTATTTATTGATTCGGCATTAACTTTGTGGAATGACATGATTATTTTATTAAAATTAAACACTTGAATAATCCACTTTATCGAATTTTTATTTTATTTACGACTAGTTTCGAAAACGACAATTGTTTTCATCTTCTGGTACAAATTAAAACTGGTTTTAATTTGTACCAGAAGGTGAAAACAATTGTCGTTTTCGAAACTAGTCGTAAATAAAAATAAAACTCGATAAAGTGGATTATTCAAGTGTTTAATTTTAATAAAATTAAAAAAAAACAATAATTACAAAATATAATAATAAGGAAGGCATAGTAAAAAAGGAGTTTAGGGAAGGAGGTAGGGGGAAAACTAAGGGAGGATAAGGGAGGATTATCCTGAAGCACTGAGCTGATCATCTTTCTTTCGTACATTTAACGATCAAGGAACGCTGCTTATATGCGCTGTACTGCCCTGCGCACCATTGGGCGCGGAAAAAGGTTAGAAGAAGATTTTATCTGTATTTTGCATGCCTCATACTGTATAAATATCTCCTTTTGTAAATATGTACTTGTTTACTCATTCAGAAGAGAAATATACAGCTTATCGCAAATAAAAAAATAACGATTTTAAGAATAAAATTTTTTAAATTATACTGCGTAATACTTGTTACCACCTATTGTGGAATAGTTTTAGTCACCTTATTTTTTGGTCACTAGTACTTAAGTCCGCCTCCGTGGTGTAATGGTCAGCGTGTTTAGCTACCGTGCTGGAGGTCCCGGGTTCGATTCCCAGCGGGGTGAAAATAAATATTAACACTGTAATATTTATTGAATATTACCCTGAACAGGTTCCTGAAGCGCAAGAGTGATCACCTTGCATTCATGTAACTAATGATCAAGATAACACTGCGTCAATTCGATGCAGTGCCCTATGCATCATTGGGTGCGGATAAGGGTTATAAGTAAGTAAAGTAAGTACTTAAATTGTATAAAGTAAAAAGTTTTGAGGTTTTTTTTTAAACCTCGCCTTTGTTACATCGTGACAATTTGAGTTAAAGAGTGATCATCTTATAGCTCCATTAATATTTTTAGTATTCTTCGGATTATATGATACAGAATACTATAATAGAGAAGGGATTCTGTAAGTTTAAATTACGTAGCCATTTAGGAAAGGCATTTGGGTTCACCCTTGTTTAAAATAAAAGGTACTTACTACCTTGTAAAGGAATGAACTTTAATGGCAGACGCACCCTCCCGGCTGGAAGAGATGTTTAATTAGCAATTTAACCGCCCGGGAAATTAGCATTTTTGTAATTGCACAATAAAAGTTTTGTACCTGCGCAATACGCCCACACACTTCGAGTTAAATTCAACCCGTTTTACAAATAGGGACTTTTAATGCAAATGTCACTTGATTCAAATAACCAATTCTTTAACATCATTTTTTGCTGAATTTCGTCCAATTAATATATTACCTACTTTTTTCTGGAGGTTTTGATTTTAAAAAAATTGGTAATCCAAAAAACTAACTAACCAACCATCACGTCGCTTCCCCCCAGGGGTAGGCAGAGATAATAGAACGCCACTCCAATCTGTCTTTGCACACAATCTGCGCCTCTTCCACATTCATACATACACGCTGATTATTCCGACTCTTGACCTAACCACTTTCAAATATTTGAAATACTTGATCGTGCAATAATTCATTATATTATAATATGTAGGTTTTCTCGCATCTTAGTTGTTTGTATCTCTAGTCGAATAAAAAAAAATATAAAGTTAGGATTTTGTTTAAACTGGCTTACCTATCTCAAACATTTGATTTTTCTTAAGCCGCTCATGCTATAAATTAAAATAATCTAACACAGACATGTCGGAACAATGGATTTATGTTTTAATGTATTGTATAATGTCTCCAATTTAAAAAATGTTTAAAAACGTTGAATGTAAATTTACTGGGAACTTTATTAATTTTGTTTACCGCTGATATATTATATATATTTTTTTTTTCAATATTGTATTTTAGATCTTTAGTGTAGAGGATGTTTAAAAAATAACATTTTTGTCATGTTTCAGTGCTGACTAAGAAACTATTTAATAATTTCGTTAATTGACTCGGCAGTCAGTTTGTGGTAAAACCTATCCATTTTTAATTAAAATTTTACTTACTAAATACCACTTTTTCTTAAAATCTACTGGGACACGTGTTTCGATGCATGCCGCATCATTTTCAAACACCTTATGTGAAGCTAATTCAAAATTTTAGAGTTGTGTCCTTGGGACGTTGAAGGTTGAAGAGGGGTAGGGAGCTGTTTCTTATTTTTATTTATTTATTTAATTTTTATTATTTTTTTATTTCTATTTCTTATCAGTGGGAACATAGACAATAAGGGGGATGCTTTAGTCATTGTTGTATTATTAATTATGGGTTTATTGTTATTTATATTTTTATGAATTTTTATTGCTTCAGAATGTTGTAGTTTATGGCTTTTCGTTTAAATTAATTTTAGAATTATTACGTTATTGTGGTTGAATTTGTAATCATTATATATTAAGTGGTTAGCGAATTCAGAAAAATTATTATTTCTCAAACATAATTCATGTTCCCTGATTCTTGTTTTGAATTTTAAGTCATACCAATGTACGAACTTCCACATTCGCAGTATAATTTAAATATGCCACTATTGTCTAATATATTTCCATGATTTTTTTTAACTGTTTTAAACTATTAGTTAAACTATTAAATTTTTGATAATTTCGATATTTGTGTAAAATTTTATTCATTTACTAAATGAGAGTATGAATACGGGTATTAAACTCGGAGTGCCCTACTAATTGCTTATATTCACTTTTCCGAATGAATAGTTCCTATTTTTACTCCCCCATTTCCTTTTCCATATCTTTATCCCGTATATTCCATTTCCGTCGCAGGTCTGTAACACACTGCCCACCTTGCCATTGGTGTAATTAATTATCATGTTAATACTGCAACAATCTGATGGAGTGCCTGATGAACTGCATAAGGGTCAATGAAAGGATAAATGAATTAGCGTATTTAAGGCTGAGATCTCGAACTTGTCTCAAGCGTTCAAATCAGAATCCGTTCAGCCGCAGTCAGGGCTGCACGTGAAATTATATTGGATATTTTTTCTTTTTTAGAATATGTATGGGAAAAATATTTTCATATATTTTTAAACTCATTACCGTAGAACGGGGCTACTTGAACTTTGATGTGTTACTTGAGCCCAGTACAAAAAAATATGTATTTGGTCTACAATAATGAACGTATAAGTGTCACCTGTCAGGGAAACAATGAATCGTGTCGAGACGTTCATTATTGTAGACCAAATACAGATCTATTTTTTTTGTACTGGGCTCAAGCAACACTTCAAAGTTCAAGTAACCTCGTTCTACGGTACTTCTTTTCTTTTCAAAACCATACAATTATTTCGAAGTCGAACTTATTTCGTCAATGCATAAACGGTGTTTTAAGAAAATATCAATTACTTACGTAAAATTTTACCCGGATTTAGAGAAAATTATGTTGCGAATTAACAAATACCGTGAGTACCGGTAGTTTTAAGGTCAGCAGTCATGATTAAAGGACATTCATTATATTTTTCCGGACGTTGTTAGTACGAAGTACGTTGATGCGTATGTATACCGGAATCTCCTTAGAATCAATGTGTCTAAGAACAGTATGATGCTATAATCTTACGCCCTGAGATACGTTTTTTTTTTGTTTCGAGTATTCTCAGCGGGAGGAGATATAACTTACATATTTTTTTCTGGAATATTTTACTCACAATGATTTTTTTCTTGGTCCGCTGAACACGAGTGTGTTGAACTTTATGTTGCGATATATTGTGAACCAAAGGATATTATATCGTCTACATTCATAATAAATCATAAGTCACCGTTAGACTAAGCTTAGAGCTCTGTCGTTTTCTTGGCTCCTGGTAATAGTGATTGTTTATAGCGAGGTAAATATTTGCCGGTGGACCAAAATACTTTAACTGCTATTTGGACGGTGTTACGCATAAGTCAGTCAACCTTAAATATACCTTAAATTAATAAGACATGTAGGTTAGGTGTACCTGTATAGATATAGATATAGAAGGTATAGATTAAAAAGATAATGTACATATTTCTCGTATTGAATATTTTATTACAAAGTACTATGATACTGGCTGTGGTGAAAATATTGTAAACTTAAAGTATTTTTTCTTGAAATATGGCGCAAAAATGCTTTCTTCTAAAATATGTAAAACAAAAAGTTTATTGTTTTGTAATCTTATTAAGCATACAATGTATTATTAGATTAAAACCAATATTTTTAGCTTTTCCACTTTATTTTTATTTGACGGTTTTTTATCTCGGTAACGACGAAACCCGGTCGCTGGTCAAATAAAAATAAAGTGGAAAAGCTAAAAATATTGGTTTTAATCTAATAATATATTAAAATGCAATTCCATCACGGAGTATCAGTGGATAATATAAATCTATTAAAAAGCATACAATGATTCAATATGTGCATCATTCGTGACGTAACAGCTATTTGGCCGATCATATATTTTTTTCACATACCCAAATGTGTCTCTTGTAACTCGCATTAAAGTATTGTATCTTGCATTAAAAGCTCCAACGATCAGTTCCTTCAGCAGTGCAATGAGGGAAAAATACTTTGTTCTTTATGAAACTCTGTAAAAAGAAATCATTAATATAGTAACGTTACTTAGAGACCTCTAGAGCTCAAAGATGCCCTCCTTAAGCTATCCCGGGATATGGTACCAGGATGCTAAAATTTGGTGAATTTTTCTCAAACCACACGATTTTGTGTTTTGACTTGTACTCTCGACATTTTAGCCACCTTTTCAGGGACCTTCTTCAGACAATTTTACTTTAGTTGTCTTTTTTATAATTTTATTTTGCGTCACCCGGCCGATATTTTCAAAACTGCAATCTTTTCTGACATCCTGTATTTATGAACTTAGAGCTTATATACTATTAAACTTTTGTTTTATTAATACCACCATTCTGCCATCATTCTGATGTAAGGCTTCTTTGGCTCACTATGCTCTATAACACATACATACATATGTAGATACCATGTATCTAAGACCTGTTTTTATGGACGTACGCTCTTAATTAAATCAATTACCTCAAACCCCTGTGTATTTTTTTATGCATAAGCGTTATCGATACGAAAAAAGTACGTTCAGCTGGCTGGGCGATGTGGATCGAATGAATGATGAACGAATGGTGAGCCAGATTAAGCTTAAGAAGCAGAAGCTCGAGAAAGCCAGAATAAGTTATGGCATGATTAAATACTCTTAATTCTAGATAATGAACATGTTGGAAGTCGAAACAATCGGCATACATGTGGAAATCGATGCGTGCATGTTAAAAATGCGAAGCATGTCTTCAAAGACATAGTAGTTTTGCGATTTGTCTCTGCCTACCTCTACGGAGAAGCGATGGCGTGATGGTTAGTTAGTTAGTTATCCATTCAAACATTTTCTCTTGTCAATTTGTAGATATTTTTCTTTATTCTTCACTCACGACACATGTTTATCTCCCAAATGCCAATTATGCCGATATTTGAAGTCCACGTATCCATATAAGGACCAATACGTGATCATACTTTTCCTATTACACCTGTGGAGCCTTTGTTGTCAAAATGCATTGGAGCATTGATTGTATGATTCTAAAATACACATTATTACTATCGAAACGTGTCACCATCGCATTGCAAGAATAAGAATCAACCCATCTTTCAATATGTGACATTTTGAGAATTAAAAGTACCTATTGTGAAATATTACTGTTTTATGCATATTTATTTTACTTCACCGATTAATCAAATTATTTTCCCGTGTCATCCGAAAATGTATTTATTTTTATTTTTAAATTTTTAATTTATTTTTTAATTTTATTTAATATGGTTGCATTTTTAAACAATTTAATACAATTTTTCTTCATTCCTACTTAATACAATCTTATAATTTTAGTTGCGCTAAGCCTCTCCAAATAAGAGACTGATCTCTTGTGCTCAAGAGGGACTTTTTTGTTTTTTGCTCCAATTATCATGCAATACATTTAAAAAATATTACAGGAGAAAATATATATTTATGCGGTATGAGGGAGTTATCTTGTTTAGTTTTCTATTGTATAGTCTGTATATGTTTGTAGTGTTCGTTAAGTTTTTTGTTTTTTTTTTATTTGTCTTTCAATTTTTTTTGGGCCATAACCAGGACCCCAGTATGAAAATAGACACGCCTTTTGAAGTAGATAATATACAATATATTAATGAGTTACTTATGTATTTACATACTAACTGAAGGGTACGTAATTTCTCAATCGTATTTATTGTAATTAAAGTGAAACTCCCACATAGTTTCTGTGGCAAAGATTTGATTTTCTGTAACAGTAACCCCGTTTAATTTTCAACACGACTTGAGTTTAAAGTTTGTTAATTGCTTTAGTGGTAGACTATCGTACTTAACACAAAGGAGGTATCTACATTCGAAGAAATTAGTAATTTAAATTAATTATAACTTTTATTGTTATTCGAACACAGTCAAAATGTTAATTAAAATAGATTGGCGGATAAAACAAATTGTATATAAGAATAATGAATTTTATAGTGTAATACTGTAATTTCAAACCAACTAATGACACTTCGCAAGCCTTGTTAAAACTTAACATAAAAACCTCTAATCTCTGTTGAGATATTTTTGAATTTTTTGTTAAAATCCTATGTGGGGTTAAATTTAATATTTAAAAGGTGAAAACACTTAAAATGTTGAATTATTTTTTTATTTTTTTTATTTGAACTTTATATGTTTTGAAATTTTCAGATTTGGGCTATGATTTCATAATGAACCCTAAAGTATTTATACATAAGCAATCATGTGCCGGGTTGTTGTCCCGTGGTTAGTGTCGCGGACTTTTATGTCACAGATTCTCGGTTCGCATCTACCCTACCACAATTTGATGCCTATTTCTAATAACGAGCTGTTGCGGCTCACAGAAATAGTATGAAATTGAAATATTTGTGTTAATAATAAAAACACAAATATTTCTCTTTTTTGAAAAAAGTTGCTTTTGCTTAATATTTAGACATTCGTATTTTTTCGCCTGTTCATTAGCTGTAGTTAGTTTTAAAAGGTATTAAACTATATAACATGGCGGATATGCAGTGGTGTAGTGCCAAATTAAACGTAATAGTACCGGGTTTTACAGCTAAATTTTCTCGAGATATATCTTACGTTTCTTGAGTTATAATTAGTTTACTAAGCATGCAATTGTGTAAAATATTAAATTATACTATTTCAGCTAACATTTTTACTAGTCGGTGCTACATTTTTAAGATTTTGTATTCGTATTATTATAAATACGTATTTTTTGGGACTGCTATGCTGACAAAAATTAAAGTAAAAACCGGAGCACGCCTTGGTTTGAAAAAAGTGAAGAGCCCACTACACCACTGCAGTTGTGGCTTTATTTCCTGAACCGATCTCTTGCAAAGAACTACAGATATGAATGAACGTAAAAACGCGAAAATTCATGAAATTTCATTTACGCCTTCTACGCTTAGTACGACAATATATCCATTAATATAAATTAATAATATTTCATGTTTAATGTCTGACAATCTTGTTAAAATTTGTTTTGATTTAATTACAGGATATTCTGGACGCTCGACTAGACGGGAGAGTGGATGAAATGATGAAACAAGGACTTGTGAAGGAGTTGACCGAGTTTCATGAGATGTACAATAAACAAAGGATTATCGATGGAAAGTGAGTATTAACATAATATTGAGACTTCAATGAACTGAAAATATAGAGAATTAACAAATAAATAATGAATGAGAATAAATCATTCCATCACTGACTACTACACTTGTTTTAAAGAAACAATTTTTTGTCAGCTCGAAATATGTATGTATGTAGGTACTAATGATCCACTTTTCATTCCGATTTTCCCTATACACTTGTGTGTGTTAATTTATATATATACAGTATCTACTCAATGAATTAGGGCCACGCAGAATTTCGCGCAATTTCTCAATTCAAACAGGAATAACTCAGAGAAAACCTTGAATAAAACAACATTGAATTTTATTTACACATGAACACTTTATTACGCTTAAATTATGCATATATTTTCATATAAATATAGTTAGTATTTAGTATTTCCACCTTTGGCAGAAATAACTGCCTCAATTCTTTTTGGCATACTTAAAATGCACTGTTTTATCATGTTTTTTATTTCTTCGTCTTCTGACCAAATTTTTTTAATATTTTTTTTTTGACAGTCTACTGTCGGATTTGGAAATGAGTATACCTTATTTTTTAACATGCTCCATACGTTTTCTATAGGATTAAGGTCCGGAGAATTTCCAGGCCAGGGGAGCAAAGGCAGATTTTTGTTAGACAAAAATTTTGTTATTGATTTAGCCCGGTGGCAAGGTGCCCCATCCTGCATGAAGGTGTATGGACCTTCTGTTGGGTCGAGTGTATGGTAGAAGGGCAATAAAATTCGTTCGAGGACCTGCTTATAGGAATTTTGGTTCATTATTCCTTCCACGAAAAACAACGGCCCAGGTAAATTGTTAATAATACATGACCATATCATTGTTGCAGGGGGGTGTTTGATAACTTTTACCACACAGGCCTCATCGTAACGTTCCATTGGTGTTCTCCTGACGAATCGACGGCTCTCTGTCACGGCTTCTAACCGGTACTCATCACTAAAGATGACCTGAAAAATAATGAAAATTTAAGTTTAATTCAAATATATAAGTTTATTTACTAAAATGATATGTTGAAAATTCAATTTAAATAAATACCTTTTTCCAATCATCTACCGAGTTATTTCGATGTAGCCTGGCCCATTTTAATCGATCCGCTTTCATTCGTGGTGTCAATTTTGGTACTTTTACAGGGCGCCTGCATTTCAGATTTACTTCGTAAAGACGTCGCCTCAGTGTTGATACCGATATATTTATACCCTCTTCTTCCAATTTTATTTTTAATGTTTTTGCTGATGCACTACGGTTTTCTAAGGCACTTTGAACGATTTTTCGATCAGTCCTCGGTGTTGTTTTTCTAATCCTACGACAGTTCTTTCGCCGATTGCTGGTGGCGGGTGACTGATTTTTTATTGATTTTGAAATTTAGTCCACTGTTTGACGAGAAACGTTTTCTTTTTTTGAAATTTCTCTAATAGATAGTATTCTTAATTTCAGTAGCACTATAACACTAGACTTTTTTTCCTCGGAAATATCTTTACTTTTTCCCATTTTGTCCTTTTCAAAAAAAACACTTGTGTTTACAAAAAAAAATTATACTTTATGAACTAAAATTAAAAATTAAGTTTTTTTCACAAGACACGATAACTATATAACTTCTCTGAACAAAACAACAACCAGAACTCAAGAAACTTCACTAATAAATAAGATAGGACTATTTTTTGAACTTTCAACTATCTGTCTACCTGTGCTAATTAGGGACCTTTCTCAGAAAAAGGGTTTGAAATTTTATAAAGGCTTAAATAATCCAGGTATATTTTACATATTATTGAAGGTAATATACATGATATTAGATGTCAATAGAAAACTTAAAGTATTTATGTAAAATAAATATAATAATCCAAAAGATTTCAGAGTATTCAAAAAAATAATGGGTGGCCCTAATTCATTGAGTAGATACTGTATATATATATATATATATATATATATATATATATATATATATATATATATATATATATATATATATATATATATATATATATATATATATATATATATATATATATATATAATATATAAATATTCGTGTAAAACACATTTATATTTATTCTGATCCCCCTGGGAATCGAACCTGAGACCTCCAGCACGTTAGCCAAACGCGGTAACCGCTATGCTATGGAGACGGATAAACGTCTGATCTTCCAAAACTTTATCCGCACCCAATGGTTCATAGGGCACTGCATTTTATTGACTCGGTGTTATCTTGATCGTTGATTACACGAAGGCAAGGTGATCACTCCTGAACTCCAGAGACCAGTCCAGAGTAATATTAAATAAATATTAGAGTGTAAAATCACTAATACCATTTGATATTAGTGATTCCTCCCCCCCTGGAAATTGAACGCTAACCTAACGCCAACACCTCGGAGGTGGACAACGTCTGATCACTGATCACATATACTTATTTTTCCTTGATGTACTCGTATCACGTGCTTTGGGAACGACTTGCATATACAGGAATTATGATAGTCTTGAACTATGAAATTATTAGAAAATTCGTCAGATAATGTGCAGAGAGAGTGCAAGCGCAGGAATGGTCCTCTTTCATTCATTATTCGGCGCCTGCGTGCGCTTCCCGGATGTTGGCTTGCACCGCTTACGGATCATTTCCCGCCAGCTACTTGAGGAAGTTTCAAAATGTAATGCGCGGCCATTTTGAATATTTTACGGCCGAGGATCTTCGCGTTCAATTACCCGCAGACGGCGGTTTCGTCTTTTTATCTATGGTAGAGCGCCACGAAAATTCGATTCGTCCCATCGACTCTAGTAATACAAACGTATCAATATTATTTAGCTTTTCTTTCTACCGTTATTAAAACGCGACATTGCTTTTAATTGAGCATCAAAAGAAAGGAAAGCAGTTATATTAAGAAATAATATTTTCTTATTTATGATAGGTTAAAAAATGGTTTGCCATAAATATGGCTAAAACGCTTCCGAGAGATGAAAATGAAAAAAATACATACACATAACAATAAAAAGACTTGGCACGATCATATCAATCAGAACCTAAAAATGTTTTTTTTTAAACATTTTTATTTATTTAAATACTAATATGTGACCTGCGGTTTTTGCTAACATTATTTTTAATATCTTCATACTACTACTACCATCACGCTATTTCCCCGCAGGGGTAGGCAGAGAGGATGGAATGCCACACTCTTCTGTCCAGATATATACTCCTCGCTTCCCTCGTATCCATACATCTAGTCATACATGCCCTCCGATTATGCAGACTTTTGACACCACCAGATTTTAGGTTCTGATTGATCTGATCGTGCCAAGTCTTTTTATTATTATGTTTATGTATTTTTTCATTTTCATCTCTCAGAAGCGTTTTAGCCATATTTATGGTAAACCATTTTTAAGCCCATCATAAATTATTTGTGTTTTTGTCTATAACATATTTTTCGTATTAAACATAAAAATACTTGTGCATGTTTGAATACTTGTATATATGTGGAAAGCTTTAGAAAAATTCACCGCTTGACACTTAAATTAACCAACGATTTTGCCGACTATAATATTAAGCATACAAAGTATGAATGAATAATTCTTAAGTATCGGAACGATTATATTCCCAGGCCAACCAACCAGCGTGACAGTCTCCCATGTGTTATTTTCAAATGTGCGTATGTAAAACAATACATACTTATTTCATACGTAATATTATAATGTTTGTGTTTACCTTGACCTATTGTATCACAAGGAATGTAGCCTATTACCGACACGATTTTCTATTGTTAAATTTAAATCAAAACGTAATATTTATTTATTATCTAAGTTTATTTAAAAAAATCACAAAAATATCTCTTAGAAATTGGCCATTTTCTTACTAACTGAAAAAAAGTTTAGTAAAATGGAGTCTGTCCCGTTAACAGTTTCGCGAATCAGAGTTAAGTTAAATAAAAATATTACTTTTAATTCATATACATATATAATGAGAATACACATAAAGTTTTTAGTATCAAATCATGCAGAAACTAAATAAGTACATGTTTCTTCATAAATGGTTGAAATATTAAATAAAATTACAATTTTATAGAAATATAGATACCCTTCAAAATTTTTATACAAATTTTCAAATAAAACCATATTTTCATTCAAATAACTTTGATTTTCCTCTAAAATAAAATACTTTTTTTTTCATTTAAGTTACTTAGTAAATACCACTATTTCTTAAAATCTATTGTGCCACGTGTTTCGATGCATTCCGCATCATTTTCAAACACCGCATCACTATGCTAAGTAATAAGTTTTATGTGCGTTACTAGCCATTTTTTAAATAAAATTAAATTCATTCAGATTGTCAGACAAAAGTTTAATGTGCTGAAAAGTGACGGTAATAGGTTATGTTACCTAAGGGTAATCAAAATATGTCGTACACATTCAATCAAGGATGAACTTCTCCATACCAAACCTCAAGCAATTACGAACATCTATTTTATGTGTCAAATTATTTATTTCAATTATAATTTTGCGTAGTTAAAATTTAAATCGATATATTTCGTTCGGAAATTTTGATCAGACTAATAACTTTGCCATAAGTATGGTAAACACAAATATTTTTATTGTAACTGCAGACAGTTGGTAGAATTCCATATTGGATTGATGGGTAATATATCCAAAATTAAACAAGGTTTATTTGGTTGAATTCTACATTATTTATGTATATGTTAATACGTGACGCGTTTCGTCGTCTTAGGACATTATCAAACACTTGCTTGATATACATAAATAAATGTAGAATATAACCAAATAAACCTTGTTTAATTTTGGATATATTACCCACAAACAAATATTTTTACTTACTTTTAAAAACGCATTTTCCTAAAAAAATATAAGAATAACGCAATTTATAGTAATTTCTTACCATTTAAATATAATTGGATGAAATAGTCCAATGTATTGAATATTTTGATTTCTTTCAAATATTTGTGCACAAATACCGGATTAAATCCCACAACTTATTAAATAATATATATTACAAGGACTTATACGCAATTTAAACAAGCGACCCCCGTAAAGAGTAAAAAAAATAGGCAGTTGGCATAAGTACTGACTCATTTGCTTTCTTTTATTTGGTGACTATTTAGAAATACTATATAATCAATCTGCCAAAATACATAAAAATTATTTTATTATATAAAATGCAGTTCCACCAAGAAATGTCAGTACAAAATTTAAAAAAATATATGTATTTTGGTACTATGAAAATACAACAATAGTATAAACATGAAGTATAATAAACATATTTAAACACGTTTATATGATGCAGTGCCCCATGCACCATTGGGGTGCGGGTAAGGGTTTGAAGAAGATTGAAGAAAAACATATTTTTTTGTGAATATGAGAGAAACAATCGTTTTAAATATATTAAAATATAAATACCTTAATATTATTTATTGATTCGGCATTAACTTTGTGGAATGACATTTTAATTAAGTACCTTAAGGCGAATCAATCGCTTGTTATCAATAAATCATGTTCTTGTCCTGGAAAAATGATCATCGTGAGATTTCTTCCTATGTAGGTACCTCGTGTTTTATTTGTATAATATATAGGAGCTTTCTTCGTGTAGGTAATCGCTCTTCATCTCTTGTTTACACCGCAAGAATAACTATATTTCGCGTAAGTAGGTAGGTACTTACTGCTCATGCACACTGTTATTTTTGTATGCGTAAATATTTTGCGCCATGCTTATACTCGAATCGCATTACAGCACAGTACATACGCAGGTAGGTACATGTTTTTTTCATTCTCATATTCTCAGTGACGTTACAAAGCGCCATTGTTTTGTTTTTATTTGTATGCACTCAATCCGACGACAATGGTTGTGGTCAGTTGGTTTTGAGCAAACTGCAAGTTATTACCCCAGGTCATATTCTTAAACCCGACTCTTAATTTATAGTTAACTTTAACCGATAGATTTCGTCTAAAAATGTGCGTGTTTAAAAATCCGGTTTACGGCTAAACGTACGTCGGTAAAAACGTTCCGTTTTATCCCAGCGATCGTGACCTCGAGCTTTTGCCGGGAAAGCCATTTTCACCCTCGTAAAGTCTGCGCAGTGGACGCATTTTGGTTGCAATGGCAGTTCGTCGTTACGCCTTTTTAAATCTTGACATAAGTATGGTGTATTAATCTGTTACGATTTCAGTCGCTTTCTACTTCTTGTGTTAACTTTATACTAAACATACTGGCGTGCTTCTCAACAGGGGCGCATTACCGCGAGCTTTTTGCATTTTACTATAAGCAGACGGACAATATGTAAATTTAAAATTGATATATTAAATCCTTATTTATCATGAATTAAAAATCAATAGTAAATTTTTATGTGGTTATATTTTTATTTCTAATTTTAAATTTCACATGGTAAATACCATTATTTCTTCAAACCTATTGTGACGCGCGTTTCGATGCATTCCGTATCATTTTCAAACACCAGTATCAAAATAAATTTAATATAATAGTGGTATTTCCCAAGTGAAATTTTAATTAAAAGTGGATAGATATTACCGTAAAGTAACTGCCGAATCAATCAATCAATAAAATTATGTTTTCTTTTTAACTATGAAACACCTTTGCCTATAAACATTATTTATTTGTTTTCTTAGGACATTTTAAAACTAACATGAAGACTGAAGATTTTCAAAAGTATTATCAAACAAATATTAAATATGTACTATTCATATATATGTCTTCTTTTTTTATTCAGCCTCCACTCGTTTACGAGTGACTTTAAATATTTTCACGTTTCTTATTTCCTTTAGAAAAAATAAATAAATATTATAAAGACTTGCTGGAACATAATAAAATAAGATTGCTGAGTAATCTTGTTCTTCGTCGTTTTTGAAAGGTATTACCCTAGAACATTCGAGAACATTTCTAATTGAGAGTCGTTCTCTTTTTCTCTTTTTCATCCGTATAAGAGATCAAATAATCTCCAAAACAAGGCTGTTAAAACTGGCATTCTTGATAGACCTAACTTCTAAATTTATTTGAATTAATTTGGAATTACAAAGAAATTAAAATAAAAAAACTATCTAACATGGTTTCGTCGAAACGAAACGATTTGACTCATAAAAGATTCAAAATATGAGATTTGTGAAACCGTTGATTTATATACTTACAATTATTGTATACAAGAAAATATTGGATCAAATTGAAAAGAGATTCGCAGACATCAAAAAGGTTATACAATTGCGGTTTCATGTCAGCACCGTTAAGTACGAACGAAGATAATATTTTTGGATCTTGCTCAAAATATCACAATACTATTTTCAATGGAAAAACGTCTATTCCGAATTTCATCACGCTCTGGAAGTACATATTTATATGATTCTAAATGTTCACATATGAACTGAATAAAATAAACATGTTTTGACAGATAACCGCCGCGACGACTGCAACAGGTTATCAACCAAATTATATGCAAATTGCCAACGGTGCACAATGTCAAACGTCTCATTAAATTTAACATTCAAATACAATGTATTTGAAGAGAATATTATAAATTAAATTAAATATAAATATACATACATATTTATATTTAGTTTTTTTTTTAATACAAAAATATTTGTTTCAATGTAATAAGGATTTTAAAAAATCTTGTAAGAATCGTGTTAGGAGATGATCGTCCGAAAATTCAATCTCAATATGATGAAGAACTCTGGAAACTGGACCAAAATTTACAAATTTTACTCTAGATGTTGCCTATTTTGAAGATAAAAACGTTGTGTTCTCACTTGTGACATATATGTATGTAATATACACTTTCTGGAATTTGAGTATTTCATGTATGTATTTGTCAAACATGGGTTAATTTTTTTATGTTACACAGCGTTTAAAGTGATCACTTAAACCAGCTGATAATTAATGGCAAGTAAACCTAGTAAATATCAATCTTCCATATTCCCAGTTCAATGGATGTCATCATCATTGTTGAAATATCAATAAAGATCTTAATGATTTTTGGTTATTTAATTATAAAACTTTAATTTATTATAATGTACCTTGAAAATTTCTCATTTATTATAAAATCCTAGATACAAATAAACACCATCTGAATATTATTTTTTGACATCTCATCAAAGATGAAGAAGAATATGGAAGTCTGGGCATTTACAGGGCTGACGACCGTCATAGGCTGGTTTAAGTGATCACTTTACACACGTGTAACATTCACCAATTCTGCCCATTATTGACAACCACAGTACTAAAATTCTTGGAAGTTCTATATATATATATATATATATATGAACCAATTTAGAAACCTTGTTCTTGAATCACTAGAACTTCACTAGAGACATCTATTGGTGAGATGTAAAGAAATGTTGTAAACCATTTGAATAAATCATTTAAATATGTATTTTATAAATCACTCTATGTCCGTATTACTCTGGTTGGCCAGAATTTAAAATGGTACTAAATATTGCATAATATCACTAAGAAATCTCATTTTTCTCATGAATACCACCCTGAAGGATTGTAGGACTTCCTTACAAACAAGTTGAGGCCACCACTGCCGTTGTTTCACATGGATCAAATTTCATTTTGTCCACAGCCAACCTTTGTATATGTATCTACTTATTGCATACTCCTATATAACGAGGGGATAATATTATCCTCTACTCTGAAGTTGCATATGTTATTGTTATTGCATGTAAGTGTTTAAGCAAGTACATGAGGCTGATTTTTTTATTTATTTCACAAAGAACAATACTTCCCTCCTTGAATTTGATATATCGCTCACTCCTTTCAAGAACGTCATATCAAAAAACTTGATTTTTCAGGAGAACATTTTTAAGTTTGAAAATATAATACAATGTATTCAAAATAAATATCAAGCCACTTATTGAACTTTTTACTGTGCAACAGTTCTTTTTAAGTAAAACCTGAAGGTTTCTTCTCCATTTGAAAAATATTTAGTAAATTTGAAAAAATTTGAAAAAAAAAACAAAACCTTTTCTTCAAAATGCAAAAACAACACTTTCTGCCCTGTAGCGGGTAAATATTAAGATAAAAATATGCCTCTTTTGCTGGGATATAGTGCATTTTTTGGGCATTCCGAAAACATGCACAACTGAAAATTGACAATTTTTGATTTATGACGTTCTTGAAAGGAGTGGGCGATATGTACATTTGAAGCAAATCAGTTTTTATTGTTTAACTCCTCCATCTTAGGTTATTATAAATTGTTTATTTACAATATAATACTGAATTTTGAATAAGGATTAACAATTAAATTTGAAATACAGTTGTTTATGTGTCCCTATAAAAAGTCATCTTACCATTAACCATTAGGCATTATGTAATGTTTATATTACTGTATGTGTGTCAGTTATGTACGATTGAATTAAAACAGAATTAAATAAATACTTCTTTAAAAGAAGTAGTTACTTTATATGGGTTTCGGATTTGATCTCTTAAAGCTAATCACGCCAATCATGAAAGAATTTGGTTTCATATTCCTAGCTTCTGATGTATTTGGCATCAGGTAACTGAAAAAGTAACAGTAACCCATTAGGCACATCTCTAATATGTGTATAAAAGCAACAGCGTTACAATATTTTCATCAATCGTTGTATAATACTTACAAAATGTAAGAAAATTACCGTTTTGTGCTTAATTAAGATATATCTTGGATACATAAAAATTTATACGATTGATTTCATTATGGGAAAATGAAAAAGATTTTTTTTGATTTGAATGTCTCTTAAAAAGTACCTATAAAAGCTTCCGCCACATTCACAGATGTCAAAACTTGTAGATTCCATTCGAACCCATCTCAGTAGGTACCGATTTTCAATACTAACTACTAATAATTTTTATTAATAATAACTTTTTAAAATATACAATAATAGTATATAATCCAATACAAGCCCATATTTGTTTATATGAAAAATTTTAAAATCTTAATATTCATTTATGCAATTAAAAAAATGTGAAAATATTTCATTGCTAAATCATATTCTGAAATTGATGAATTATTTATTGTTGTTCCAGGCCGACTGATTATACTAAAGGAATATTCCAGTCCATCGGTTTCAAAGAATTCCACGAGTATTTGATTCTAACTGAAGATGAGCGGACTACAACTCATGGGCAGAAAATGTTTTCTGAAAGTTTACAGAATCTTAAAATTGCCACAAAAAGATACGCCAGGCGACAAAACAAAATGGTTAAGAACCGCTTTCTTGGATGTCCAAATAGACAGGTACCTATTGTAACTACTTAATTATTTATGTGTAAATGGGTAAGTTAGTAATACACATATACGTAAATAGTCCATTATTACAAAATCATATTACATACATTATTAATTTTTTAATTGATGTTTTTTTCTTCATTTTTTAATGATTTAAATTGCTTTCACTATCGAAGAGTAATTTTTTTTTTTTTTAAATTCTAAAACAAATGCCCATCAAATAGAGCATTTCAACTCTAGCATGGAACGAAGATGAGATTGGCAATATCTGATTATATTTTAAGTAGCAGAATAAGAATTTTGGATTATATTGAAGTAGAATTAAAAGTAATATATTTAACATAATATTAATATGCAATACAGCTTTTGGTCAGGCTCAAACATTGTAAAAACGGTAATATGCATCTTTAATATTGTGTTTATGTATTCCCTTAACATTGTAAGCTACATAAATACGTTTACAAAAAGGGTTTGTTGACATACTTTGGTGAGTAAGTTTTTGTTGAGAATGAATATAAAATGAATGACTCAATTTTATTCAGGCATCATCTTTTTAAACTCAAACCATGTTAGTACTACATATAGATAACTGCCCTAAAGCTTTAAGAAACTGTACAAAGATGTCAATGCAAGTCATATTATTATTTTTATTTATGACTGGTTTTGAATTGACAAGCTGACAAAACTTTGGATGGTGGGGCAATATTCACAGAAAATTTTTATTTTCTCTTTACACATTGTTTCCGGGAAACGCTTAAAAGCGTATTTTACTTACTGTTAGTAGAGCGGGAGACGCTTATAAGCTTTCTATTTGCTTACTTTTGGTACAGCGCGAGATGCCAAAAAACATTGTACAGATCGGAGTTGCGTTTTCGATTACTTGTGATTAGTATACGGCCCTAATTAGGGTTGGGGTTGATAAAAAACAACAATGTGTTAAATAACATACATATTTTAATGGTCGCAATAATTTTTAATTTCGTCATATAATTCAGCATCTTATACTTACTGATCTTATGTATTTCAATTTGATTTCAGGTGCCACCAATTTATAAATTAGATACCAGTGATGTTTCATTATGGAATGAAAATGTTTCTCAGAAAGCATTACAAATAGTTGAAAACATTTTGAATGATACTGAATGCCCTATACAACCGGAATCATTTGTTACTGGAGTCAGCTACGTCGATGGAAATAATCCAAATGCATCTCATTTTTGTGATACATGTCAGAGAGTCTTCATTGGAGACCATCAATACAAGATACACATGAACTCAAAGAAGCATAAAAAACAGATAAAGAGATTATTAAAATCTGTAAATTCTCAAGAAAGTAATAAATCTTTTACTAAACCTGATGGAAGTAGCAGTTTTTAAAACTGTGATACCCTGTAACCAAAATGGAAAGCTAAAAGTATTACATTTTTGCATCCAAATGATTTATGGAAAGTTTTAATTTTAGAAAGCAAAAAATACTCCTTGGAGTATTAATTTTTTTATTTTTTCAATAACAAAAAACAAATTCAATAAATCTTCAATTGATGGTCGACAAAATTTAAGACTAAAGCGCCACAAGTTATGAGATTCATATAAAACCAGACGTATTCAAAACTATCTTACTAACCATCATGCCGCTTCTCCGCAGGGATAGGCAGAGAAAATGGAATGCCACACCAATCTGTCTTTGCAAACAATCTTTGCCACTTCCACATTTATGCATCTTCTCATACATACCCGCCAATTATTCCGACTCCTGACCTGACCACTTTCAGGTATTTGAAATACTTGATCATGCCAAGTTTTCCTAGGCCTTCCTGAGCTTCTATTATCAACCACATTCACCTCATAAATTTGTTTCACTATTCTTTCTTCACTCATTCGTTTCATATAAAAGCCTAGAGAGATAATTTGATAAATTGTATAAATAATTAATTTTATTTCTAAGAATCACTTCCAGGATCGATATTCTTGTGACTTTTCATCTAATTTATTGTGCATACAGCAAAGGTAAAAAAAACAGTATTTTTTTAGCATTGGCCATTTATTTATTTGCTCGGTGACTGAATAAGGACTGACAATGGTCAATGTGGGTTTTTTTTTTAACGGTCGTTAGGTAGTAAAGTTATAAAAATAAGAAAGGTTTCTAGACTCACTCTACAATTATATAAATTTGCAATGTTACATTTCAGATATGGATTAATTTCATCATATTATGTATTTAAACAGACCACAAGTTCTCTTAATAAAAATTATCAATATAAACATTTGATTTTTCTGTGTCTTCTACCCTGTTTATTCAACTTGCCTGGAATTGCAGTGTTAACACATTGTTTGCAGGCAGTGTTTTCATCAACAGTGACCCTGATTATACTCAGTCTGCACCCGACCCTCAGTATACTAATCACAAGTAACCACAAACTTAATTCCGATATGTACAATGTTTTTTGGCGTCTCTCGTACTCTTCCAAAAGTAAGCAAATAGAACGCTTTAAAGCGTCTCCCGCTCTGTACCAACAGTATGTAAAAGACGCTTTAAAAACGTTTCCTGCAAACAATGTGTTAAAATATATTCTTCTTCTTCAAACCCTTATCCGCACCCCAATGGTGCATAGGGCACTGCATCATATAAAAGTAGTGTTATTTTGATCATTAATACATGAAGGAAAGGTGATCAGCCCTGCGCTTCAGGTACCAGTCCAGGGTAATGTTGAATAAATATTAGAGTGAAAAAATCATTTAATTTTTTTGTCCCCCCTTTGAAATTGAACTCGGGACCTCCAGTACAGTAGTCAAGCGTGCTGACCATTACACTATGGAGGCGGACATAATATACTGCTAAAACTGGACACTCAACTGACAAACTATAAATTTAAAGTGATCAGCCCTGCGCTTCAGGTACCAGTCCAGGGTAATATTGAATAAATATTAGAGTGAAAAAATCACTTATATTTATTTGTCCCCCCTTTGAAATTGAACTCGGGACCTCCAGTACAGTAGTCGAGCGTACTGACCATTACACTATGGAGGCGGACATAATATACTGCTAAAACTGGACACTCAACTGACAAACTATAAATTAAAAGTGAAGCAGACAGTTATGATGGGATATTATTTACAATATAGATTTTGTAATTGTCAGTCAAAGAAAGAACACTTATTAACATTACTTAAAAAATTGGCTGTGACCAAAATATCTCTGCACAAAAAGGGAAAGCATCAAAAGGAGATTTCCTTGTAAAATTAAAATTAGCCATATTCCATAGTTTATGATGTTATTTACCTGTGTAAGTTGTACAAACAACCAATATAAATTTTCATTTGCATATTCTTCACATTGCAAAATCTCATTTGTTTTTCATTAAAAAAAATAAGACCCAATATACACTAAATCTTAACTTAATTTTCTTTAAACCCAGGTAATATTTGACGTAATTGAATTTTTTGCTTAAAATACCATATTTGTATAGAAAAAATAAGTTTTTCTTCGAAATAAATATATGGTTTCGAAAGGAAAAAAGTTATTGAAAGGTAAAAAGATTTTAAAAAGTTATACAAATATTTTTCCAATATATTTTCTAAAAACAACAGCAAAATCAATATATCGCTCACTCCTTTTAACGACGTCATATATAAAAAATCGTCCATTTTCAGTTGTGCATGTTTTAGGAATGCCCAGAAAATGTACTATATCCCAGCAAAAGCGGCATATTTTTAACTTAATATTTACCCGCTACAGGGCAAAATGTGTTGTTTTTGCATTTTGAAGAAAAGGTATTGTTTGTTTATTTTTTTAAATAAACTAAATATTTTCCAAATGCAGAAAAACTTTCAGGTTTTACCTGAAAAGATCTGTTGCATAGTAAAAAGTTCAATAAGTAACTTGATATTTATTTTTAATACATTATATTATATTTTTAAACTTTAAAAACGTTCTCCTGAAAAATCATGTTTTTTTATTTATGACGTTCTTGAAAGGAGTGAGCGATGTATTCTAAAAAAAATGCAGGCAAAAAAAACGTCCAGTTCCTAGCATTGCCGTTTGCGTTCTGAATTTGAACGTTTGTGATGGTTTGAGATCTCAGCCATAAAACAGAGTTGAATTTCAATTGAAGATACGAAATAATAAAAAAATAAAAAACCATAATAAATAGCATTTTTTATTGTTTCTAACACACCTACTACATTTAAAATAATGAAAAAATATATAAATACTATGAGATTATTTATCTACAAACAAATCTTCTAATTGTGGATCATTGTTAGTAAAATAATCTGGATTTGGAGCTTTTGGGGCTCTTAAATCGTAATCGGCAACCTCCGGGTGCAAACTGATAATATGTTCATACGCGTAACAAAGCTGTTTAAATTCAACTTGCGTTAATTGATAAGACTTTGTTTGCGGATTAATATTTGCAATCCGGTACATTTCAAGAGCCAATTCATCTTGACATTCCGGAGGAAAGAGGGTTTTCGCTCCCCGAATAGAGTACTTCTGTCTCAAGTGGAATATTTGTCTCAGCACCTTTTCCACTAGTTTGAATTTGAGCGGAATGACGGGGTCTTTCAAGGGTGTTAGAGTTACGACGCCGACATCCACATCCGGTTTAGGAACAAAAGCTTTACCCGGTATAGTAAACTTGTGGTGTACTTTGCACCAGTTCTGGCACATCACGGACAACCGGCATCGCTGGGGACTCAGAATGGGTGCGGCCATCCTCTCCGCCACCTCCTTCTGGAACGTGAGCGTCATCCTCGACCGACCGAAAGCCCACGGCCCGGTGCGTTCCGATATCATCTCCAACCATCGAATAATGAGAATGGTCGACACACTAAACGGTAAATTGCCGATCAAATGTATCGGCGGCGGACGCGCATCCCACGGTTCATCATTGGAAACATAGGAAAACGCCTTCTTCAAGTCTGTTTTCAGAACATCGCCGATGATAATATTGAAGTCTATGTGGCCAGCGGTGGCTTCGGTAAGCATTTCTAGCGAAGGTACAAATCTTGGGTCTTTCTCGACGACGACTAACTGTGTGGGATTTTGTCGTATTATAGAACGTGTGATGCCTCCAGGTCCGGGACCCACTTCGCACACGTGCGCTCCTTCTATGTTGCCAGCGGCTCGCACTATTTTGTCAGTAAGCCTTTCATCCATCAGGAAGTTCTGAGATAGTTGTTTCATCGCTCTCAATTTATACAGTCTGACAACATCGCGTATGGTGGGAAGCGGCGGCAGGCGGAGGGATGTTAATTTCGGTGCGAGAGACATGTTGAACAGCTGCTAATTTTACTTACAAATAATATGAACTTTATGCGAAATTTTACTCTTTGTGCACTGTGGCAGGTTCTATAAAGTCGTCCAGGAATCTCTCCTGTTTGACGGCAAATATAGAATAAAAATAAATACCCAAGACACCAGCACCGAGCAGTGAACCAGTAATAATATTATTTTTTCTGATATTTTTTAGTTTTTGCACACGTTCCAAATTTTTTGCTTCAACAATCTTCATGAAGTTGACCTCGGCTTGTGAGAATTTGGTTTTCTCTGCGGAATTAACGGAAGGTTTTGTACTGTCCATTATCGAAAAATGCGTATTTGCCGTGAACAAACGGCACTTATTATAACCTCGACAAAAGTTTGACAGAAATCTCTGTTATCTAATGTTAAGAAAAAGTCATTCCCTTCTACTTGTTTTTCTATGCATTTAAAAAAAATGAGTAGCGTTCGTAAAAACAAAGAAACAATTCAATTGCTAATTGTCTATTCCCTTTCTAATGTTGCAGTTGGTATCAATAATAATTGCTACCAACTAAAAAGTATGAGAAATATTGTCAACATTCCCGCTTTTAGATTTGACATTTCTCAGCTGGGTGAACATTTCGATTTCAATCAAATAAGCTGTCGAGTATTTTAAGAGTTCCCTAGCAATCAATTAATATTTAGAAATAAGCTGTGTTAGGCAAAATATTAAGCATATCGATTGATACGATGGGGATAACTGGACTTATACCGTTCCTAGAAAAGGCTTCCAAAAAGTGTAATGTATCAGAGTTTTCAGGATGTACGGTCGCAGTGGATACTTATTGTTGGCTGCATAAAGGAGCTTTTTCATGTGCCGATAAACTGGCGAGAGGAGAAACCACTGATGCGTAAGTTTTTCATATACTTGGACAAAAAAACTGGACATTACACCTGTTAAAGTGGTCGTCTTCCAATTTCGCATTTTATTATTTTATTCCGAATTCGAAATAGGCTAATATCACTAACATAGAATTTAACATACTTCATGTATGAAAGTTTTTTTTTTCTCTGTGCATAAGATTTTTTAAAAATAATTTCATTCATAATTTTCATTCCTGTGTAACCTTATCGGAATATCTGTCCATTTGCAATAGGGTATTATGTAGTAACATACCAAAATTATCTTTTTTGATAAACGAATTTTGCAAATAAAGATGATCAATAAAATAAAATAATTATTTTCATCAATTAGCCTTTTTTAAAAAACCTTTCTTATGCAGAATATGTAAAAATCTGATTACACTCCTCTGAATTTGGGGTTTTAAAAATTCCTAATATAAAGCATACATTTCAGCAAAGCTTTATGTTATGAAAAGTATAAAACCAATTTTTTCATCAATTTCTGAAAACTTTTGCACAGCAAGAGTCATATTTCCAAACAATAAAAAAATTAAGAAGTGGTGTCCCGCCAATTCTACAGATAACTTTGTCAAAGTGTTTTGTATATTTTTTTTCATTCCAGACATATAAGATATTGTATGAAATATGTCAACATGCTTCTGTCGCATTCAATTAAGCCAATCCTTGTGTTTGATGGACGTCACTTACCCGCAAAGGCATTAACTGAAAAGAAACGGAGAGAGTAAGTATTATAATATTTATCCAAATTTTAAATCGAATATTTATTAAATATCACCCTGCGCTGGTACAAGAAGTGCAGGGCTTGCCTTCATGTATTTAACTATCAAGATAACACTTCGTCGCTACAGTGCAGTGCCCTATGCACCATTTAGGGCGGATAAAGTTTAAAAGAAAAGATTGTCAAATTTTAGTGCACAAATACCGGGTTTATTTCCTTTTTTATTTATTATTATTTTATTTTATCAATATCTCAACAAAGACCAAGATTTTTTTTGTAAAGGAAATATGAAAGTTTGACATACCATTAGCAAGTGCAAAATATTTTTATTTTTATAATTTTTTTTAAATACTATAAATTATCATTAAAACTTTTTTCTAGATCTCGAACTACAGCGAAGAAACGGGCAGCTGAGTTCCTGCGACTTGGACAGGTAATTGGGTAATGATGTTGAAATCATTTATACTCTAATAACAAAAGCCAAAGTTGCAATTATCTATTTTTTAAAAATGCATATACCGAGTTTAATTTAAAAAAAAAATATATTATGAAGAATTTATTTTTGAACCTTGAACGTTAGAGTAGTAAGTATATAGAATGTTAGAAATATGTTTATGAATCCTACATCATTTTCAAGCATTGAAATTAATGTAATATTTCAAAAAATTTAATTTATATTTGTGATCAAATGTTAATAACAATATATTATTCATATTATTTTGAGAAATAAAAAGACTTTGTTTTTTGCTCCACTTACATTTTTGTTAAAAACCAACTAGTTTTAGCAACAACCTATTGCCCTCTTCAGGGTTTATTTTATGACTAAACATACATACATACATGATATATAAAAGTCCCTCTCTATCTCTGATCTTACAAATATATATAGTCATAAAATAAACCCTGAAGAGGGCAACAGGTTGTTGCCGAAACTAGTTGGTTGTTATTAAAAATGTGAGTGTAAAATAAACAAGGTCATTTTATTTCTCAAAATAATATGTTACTTTGATCCGCAAAGTTAATGCTTTCAATATTCAAAATATGTATTATTCAACTTATTTATTTTTAGGTTGTCTAATCGCTGAAGACCTCAATAGACAGTACCTTTAAGATTATTTAATTGGATTCTGTAATATGACTAATTTCATAACGTTTTGCTTGTTTCTGTGCAGATTGAAGAAGCTCGTTCATACTTACGTCGATGTGTAGACATAACACACGAAATGGCTCTTCAGTTAATCAAACAATGTCGACAGAGGAATGTCGATTGTATTGTTGCACCGTATGAGGCCGATGCACAAATGGCCTATTTGAATAAAATCAATATTGCACAGATCATTATCACAGAAGACTCGGACCTTATTCTATTTGGATGCGACAAGGTAACTCAAATTTTAATGAATTTAAATATTTTGGGTTTATTCTGACCCATTGGCAATTGGCAATAAAATTCATTATGTATTTTTTTTTACTCTAATGAGTATTGAAATATTTTCCAGATCTTTTTCAAAATGGATTTAAATGGGAATGGAGTATTAGTGGAGAGCACCAAGTTGCCTCTGGTGATGAAATGTCCCCTGGAGCACTACAGCTTTAGCAAGTTCCGCCAGATGTGCATCATGTCTGGTTGCGACTACCTCGCGTCGCTACCCGGGATCGGGCTGGCCAAAGCCCGGCAGTTTATCAACGCTACGAGGGATCCTGATATAAGCAATGTATGTCTACTTATGCTAACTTTTTATGTATTTTTTATTAATAACTGGGCCGTGGACCAGAGCCAAGAAATCTGGTCCAACAGCATAGGGGTGAAACACGCGAAGGAGTGGAAATTCACCACAGAAGCTCTAAAGCTTAATAGAAACAAATAATAACCTAACCAGGACACTTCATACTGAGGAAGCACACGTAAAAAATTAGACTGTATGATTCCACGGTCTGCAGATTTTGTATGGAGGATACCTTCATACTGAGGAACCATTCTCATTCTCTGTAATTGTGACGCACTCGCTCGCAATCGTAGTCATATCCTTGGAGGGCCGCTATTGGATTCAGAGAAGGTGAAACTCGTAACACAAAGACAGGTGGTGAGTTACATGTCTCACGTAGGTCTTTACAGTGAGCAATGATACATAGGGAGGTCACAATAGACGTAATATGGTTGCAGTGACACAAGGGATGCAGGATCCCTTGACCTCTTATATAAAAATAATAATAATAAGTATAATGAATTGATTATGGTGTTTTCAGAAATATAATGTGGAGTATAAAATTTGTTATAGTGAAAATGGGGCTCTCTTATTAAGCTATAATGTGTAATATGCTGCTAGGAAATCCACATATCTTTTTTTTATATAAATTACTAAAATATCAAACGGTTTTATGTTTGTATTTATAGTAATTAGAAGTTGGGACAAAATCGACCAGGTGTGTGTACAATAAACCACAATCTGACTTGAAAACCGATTTGAACTCCTAACTGTTCCTAACCATTTAATTGACAAAATGTGTTAACTGTTTCAACTGGAATCTCGTCATTTAGGAATCCTTTGCAGCAGATTTTTCTTTCGGTTGAGGTTGATGATGGATAAAAAAATATTATAGTGAAATATAAATATTCAGACTTCCATATTCTTCTTCATCTTTGATGAGATATCAAAAAATAATATGAAAATAACTCCTGTAATTGGAGATAATCCAGATTTTGTGAACAAGTATTTGGACACACTCAAAATGTTGTGAAATATAAACATTGCATTTACAACTATTTGAATGATTAACATTTCAGGCACTCCGCAAATTACCATCATATTTTAAGAAAACACAATTAGTAGTAACCGATGAATACCGAGAAGGATTTTTAAAAGCTGAAGCTACTTTCAAACACCAGCTGGTGTATGATCCACTCCAGAGAAAACTGGTACCCCTTAATGATTTGGAGGATGAAGGTAATTTTTTATATAAAACTTTGATATTACTAATATCCTCCTTAATAATACAATAAATTCATTAAAACTCGCAACAGTCGGTGTCAGCCAACTTCAATACAAATAACTCCAAAGAACAACTACCTTGTAATTGACATTTCAGAATTTTGCTGTATATCGTGGGTATACTGGCAAAAAACCTTAACTCAAAAAGCCCTATTTGAATAATCCTTGTTATTTAAAGCTTTTAGCCTGTTCAAAATACCCGCTATTAAACATAAAGTTGAATTTACTTTTAAAACCACATAAATATGACATTTCAAACTACAAACTGTATATTTTGCCAGTTTATAGAACGTTAAAAACTTTATAATACTCCATCATTAAGTTAAAATTGCATATTTTTTGAGTTGACGTTTTTTGCCAAAAGTATAAGGATATACATATTAAGAAAGTATAAGGAATCAATTTTGTAGGGAATCATCACTAATAATGTAAAATACACATTGGGTATTCAGAAATAAGCACGTTTTTGATCTATATTGTAGTAAATTATTAGTGAAATATGTAGTTTTGTTCTACAAAGTGAGTATGCGTGTATTTTAACCCCTCGCGTAGTAACATTGTTTATTCAGTTGGTGAAACATGTAACTAGCTGATTTAATTGTGTTGTATCAATAGACAGCGTCAGTAGTCCAAATCCCAACATAATCTGAAAATATTCGAGAAACAATCACTGCGCTATCTGTCCTGGTATTTTATGGCTCCACGATTGGGGTGGTATGCACAGAGAGGTTAAAAGAAGAAAAAAAAGTATGCAACAATAAATATGTATACATTAAACATTGAACAATATTAAAATAAATATTGAACAATATTAAAACTTTAAACGCTATGAACAACCATACATATGATTGATAAATATAGCAGATTTTAGTCTCGTCCATAGGGGTGGGCTGGGGTCACCTGGCCAAATACTTTACGGCCACACGGTTAGGGCGGTATGGATGGAAGGTAAATTACAACCTCAACAAAAGTTTTTTTCAATCCTAACTATTATCAATATCAAAAGATCTATGATCTTGCATCAAGATTTTGGGAAATGGGATATCCTTAATCCACAAGAGTTCACATAAAAGACAGCGTAGTCTATTCATAAATGTGTCAGATACACATAGGGCGTTTGTCCACTACACGGAATTACAAAGAATTTTACCGTCCGACACGTCAGTTAGCGTTTGAAAACGACAATTGTCTTGTGCTTTTGTCCATCTTTTTTCGGATCGGTGCGTGAATACGTTGCGCGTAAATTCGATCACGCTAAATTGTCGTAGTCGCTTATATTTTTCAAAACCGGACTGCCGGACGGTCAAATTCCGGGTAGTGGACAATCGCCCATAGGACAATGTCAATATTTATCTAAAAAATACTAAAAAGAATGAGTATGTTTGTCGGTCTGTTTTTTATACCTGAAATATCATTAATGACTTCTTTATGACGCACTTCGTAAAATATATAATAATAAGATAAATTAATTGAATGTGTCTAGACTATAGACTCTAGAGCATATTAGGGAGGTCAAAGTAGAATTAACACTAACATTCATTATTTTGTCTTCCAATTATCTCCTTTTTTTGTCCAATAGTTTGATAAGAGCACGGATTCACAAAATTGTATTGTAACTGACCTTGATGGAATTTGGGTACATTACTATGTTCATTGCATCAGTTCTGAAGTAGTTCATGTTTTGTTTACTATGTATTAACTATGACAAATAATCCAATAGTGGCCCCTTTAAAAATATTTTTATTTTGCTTAATCATTTTGATTTACTACGTAAGTAAATACCAATTGTAATTATTTTTTCATCCTAAATCACTGAATCTGGTCTGAACCAGTTAGTCTTTTTATTTACCTATAAATAATTATCTTGTTTTATTTATCATAAATAATATTTTATTTTGTTATTTACCCATTTACATGACATTTAAAAAAGAAAGATATCTTTTAAATTAACCGTGATACAATTTTTTTTAAAGATACCTGTCAATTGATGAAAATGTAAATTGGACAATTAACGCATTTTTTATTTCCCCCGAAAAATCAATACTTAATTTAAATTTATATTATATACCTACCTATAAGCGCCATCACGTAGTTTGGTAGAGGCTGGACTGCGAAACTGGCATTGTGGGTTCGATTCCCATCAATTGCAAAATAAATTCAAGAAATATTTATTAGCAATTGAGTATTTGTGGTGTGATTTTCATACCTACCTTCTCTATCCTACCTGCAGAAAGCCTTTCAAATAGAGAATTTGTTGGTATTAAAATATAAAAACATCAAACTTGCTACAACAACAACAAAAAAATTGGCTTATAATAGCCATTTTTTTTCATTTTTAAAGGCAATAATAATCAAATTGTGTTCGAGAATCAAAACCTTCACTTAATTTATAAAGCAAAAACTATGCCACAGAACTCAATCAATCTTAAAAAATATAAATTAAATTAAATTTCATTCATGCATCAAATTACTATCATCGTAAATACCACGGAAATATAATTTTTTATACATTTCGTTGGATCACTTTTTTATGAATATTTATTTCGTAAATGTCATTAATTTACCTTAAAATAAATATCTATAATACTATGAAATAAGAAATGAAATCTATATGTAATACTAGAAATACTATTTTGTGATGAACTTTTTTAAAAATATAACAGATAGATTAGATTTTTAGAATGGATTTTACTGTTTTAAAGTGTAATAGAAATTGAGTGGTTCAGTATTAATTGTAATAATTTTAACATATAAAAATTGCATTTTAGAATAGTTATTATAATATTAATTTCTTTACCAGGCACGGATCCAGAAATGTGCAGTAACGCTGGTGAACCTTTGGATGCTGAAATAGCCTTTCAGTTGGCTCTAGGCAATTTGGACCCCTTCTCTTTGAAAGTTATGGATGAATGGCATCCCGACCATCACAGTGCTAAGGTTCGGCTTACATACAAAATATTTGAGCAAATCGTAAATATACACATACAAGTTACAATAAACAAGTATTGTAGTAAAAGCTTGCGAATTTAACCACTTCAAGCTCTTTTTTTTATAGAAATTTATGTTATTTTATTTTTTATTTAAAGTGTTTATAAATTTTTTAAGTCATGTTAATAAAAAAAAAAGAAGGAATAAAAAAATTCAAAAATCTTTTGATGTGAAAAATTAAAATAAGTCTGGCTCTAGCAATAATTTCTTTTTTTAAAGTTTTGTTATAAGTTTAAACTGAAGAAATGATTTCCGTCAACCTCTTAAGAGCTTCAAGTGGCAACTGGCTAGCTTAGTTGGGTTGTTAATCTTATGTAACACAAATAAGTCAAAACACGCGAGCAGTGCTCGGGTTGGCGCGATACAACACATGCGTCGTCCGCAAACACTGCTTGTTCAAAAGCAGGAAGTGATTAAATAATTGTTAGTTCTAATTCGTAATAATTTGAAAATAATATGATTTTCTACCAACTTTATTGCTTTTTTCATACAAAAGATATTTGAAAATGTTCAGTAATTTGAAATATTGTATAATTAAAAAAAATATATTATATTTTTCATTCGCCGCTGTTTTTTAATTATAATAATATATATGATATTGTTAAATAATAAAATGAGATGACGAAATTGTTACAAAAAAATCCTTTGGAACATTTACTTGTACCAGTTTGTATAATTAAAAATTAAGCTACTGAATGGCTACGTTATGGTTTGAAACAATTTTCAAAATTGGGTCCCTTCAATTTGGAATTAATGAACTTTAATAATATTTTTTTTAATATAAAAAAGTAATAATTAAATTTAATATTTCAGCCCACAGGTGGAAAAACCAATGGATGGAACCAGAACCCTATAGCTCCCCATAAAAGCATATGGAGTAAAGGATTCTCGAATCATATGAATAAACCTAACATAATAAAAAATACTAAAGAAAATAACATGTCCGCATTTATTATTCCTACTACGAGGTCTCTAGCAACTAAAGTTATTCATACAAAATATGAAGAAAAAAAAGTTGAAGAGTAAGTAATTTAATATTATCTTATGGTTCACTTAATTTATGAATGAATATCAGTGATTTTGTGTCAAATTTCGTGATGTGTCCATGTCAAATTACTGTAATTTATTTGATGTTATGCAAAATATTACAAACACATACAAACATATTAACACCCATTGACTGCTACGACTCAAACAATTTAGCCATACACTTCTTACTTAGCAAATTTCTTACTTCAATAGCAAATTACATTATTTATTGAACAAATCGGATAATTGATTTTAAAATAGGACTGTCTGCCATTGGAAAGTAAATCCTAAATATTAAAAAAATAATCATAATTTATTTCTTTGGAAATAAGAAATATAAAATATTTTTATGTAGCTATTTTGATAAAATAATTGGAAACTATAAATACTGAATATATGTTATTCCATCAATCCGTTCTGCATAGTTGCCGTGATTTATGCTATTAAGTGTTTTTTTGTTTATAGCTTCCAAAAGAAGCAAATGTTTGTTTCAGTTATGTTCAAATGCATATACATATCATTATTTATTTTAAAACAATATCTATAATATAATATCAAAAGCCTATGTAATATGCATGACCAGATACATATATGGATGTAGAGAAGGCTAAAGGTGGAGACTGACTGGAGCATTTCGTTGTAATGTAACGTCGTAACATCGCTCGCGGCAAGCATCCAAAACTATGGATGAAGTGCTCAGCTCGCTGTACTGACTATACAAATGCTCGCATCGTAACGTATTACGTTACAACGAAATGGCTTCGGTCAGCCCCCACCATAAGAGTGTATGTCAGAACAGACAAGTGTGGTGTTCCATCCTCTTTGCCTACCCCTGCAGAGAAGAGACATGATAATAGTTGTAGTGATAGTAGTAATTTATATTTTCTTTAGATTTATATGTTGCGAATTTATTTTAACTCTTTTTTTTTCAGATTGACAATAGAAAATTTGAGCTCTATGTACTGTGTGAATGAATCTGTAAAACCAAATATCATTGTTCCGGAAACACAAGATTTTGACTCGATAGAAATATTTGATAGTGTATCTAAAAATCCCTTTGCTGTTAATGCACTTAAACGATTATCTACTAGTCCAAAGAAGACAGATGGACATTCGATAAGAGATATTTCCAGCAGTGGTAAAAAAAGAGCTTTGTCTCCTGACAGGGAGATTTCTTTATCACCCGAAACTTCGCCTATTTTAGAAAGAAAAAGTAGAAATAACAAGAGAATGTTGGAAAGTGACTCATTGACCAAATTCGCTAGACTTAGCAAATTTAAACGAACAACAATAGATGAAAATAATTGCGTAGAAAGCAAATTTTTCAGCTCATTCTCGAGTACTTTTGAAGCATCAATTACGCAAAATGTAATCAAAGAAGAAAGTGGTTTGAATGTATCCGGTATTGCGGCATTAAATGTGGATGACTCAGATCTGGAAAAAAATGCACAATCAAACGCTGATAAAAGCCACAGGCCTAGTTCCCACGGTGATAATATTGAGCCGTTAAAAGATTATAATATTAATTGTAAAGATTTATCTTTTGAAGAGGAAACTTCGCATAAAAACCCATTCAAAAGATACACTGTTAAAAAGACTGACTCGGAGGACTCCTATAATGAAAATACTTACCCCCTTGAGAATCTTGTGACCCCAGTAGCTTCACAGGTATGTTTATATCATTATGGGTGTATTCACCTCAAGGGACTCGTATTATTTCCCAGCGGCTTGTATTGCAATAACGTGAAATCAAGGTCACTGATTGTAAATTAGTTCTTTAACCCTTCCTTTAGGTCACAATAGACCTAATATGGTCGCAGTGATATAAAGGATGCAAGATCCCTTAACCTCAAAAAAAACCCTTCCTTTCTGGTGATGTGCAACTACTACAAGTTGCTTGTAAACTGTAATATCTCAATAATATATTAAATAATAAGTTCAAGCTTTAGGTATTCCTCCATAATACATTACGCATTAAATGGAAAAAATTATGTAACAATTACATCTTATTGAGCACATTTTAGAGATATTTTGTGAGAATTTAAAAAAAAAATGTATTATACTATTAATCAAGTGCCGATGAGTGATGTAGGCCACTATTCATGCTAAAAAAACGCTATGCGACACTATTCACATCATGCTCTTACTTTACTTGGTTATATTGGAACGCTAGATATGCCATCTCAGTTCTATATTGTGTTTCTAGTAATGAACCGTGTCAAGACTTGCTTTCGGCACGTGTGTGTGTAGTACATATCTTACGGGCAGCCAACTGAGGTAGTTGTCTCGCTTGTTTGTGAGCGTGAGTCGATGATTTATTCATGTTTTCAGCTATCAAACTTTAATAAACATTTTGTCTTCAAATATATGTAATATGTTTCAGCAATTATCTATGAACATTATTTTTTCGGATTTTAAATCATTCATATTTACATGTATATTAACTGTACAACACCGGAATGTGCATTTTTTTGGCACAGTAAGGAGAAGATTAAGAAAAAGACAAGTCGCTCACTCCTTTCAAGAACGTCATAAATCAAAAATCGACAATTTTCAGTTGTGCATGTTTTCGGAATGCCCAGAAAATGTACTATATTCCAGCAAAAGAGGCATATTTTTAACTTAATATTTACCCGCTACAGGGCAGAAAGTATTGTTTTTGCATTTTGAAGAAAAGGTATTGTTTAATTATTTTTTTTAAATATACTTAATATTTTTCAAATGAAGAAAAAACTTTCAGGTTGTACCTAAAAATATCTGTTGGACAGTAAATAGTTCAGTAAGTGGCTTGATGTTTATTTTTAATACATTGTGTTATATTTTTAAACTTTAAAAACGTTCTCCTGAAAAATCAAGTTTTTTGATTTATGACGTTCTTGAATGGAGTGAGCGAAGTGTCAATGAAAATACTTTATTTTACTTTGAAAATACTTTGGTTCACATGTCGATGTGGTTTTTTGTCAGTAACAGTAGTACTTTCAACATAACGAATAATGTTGGTTAAAATAAAACATGAACTCAAGCCTTATTTTTATTTTTTGTTCAAGGGATTTAGCCAGAGCACTGACAAATTTAAAGATGACATCGAAGTCATAAACCCTACACAAAGTGTAATAAGAAGTCAACCTTTACCTAAAGCTAGAGACAATCACACAAGCTCTAAATCCTGTCGGCGTCCTGGACTACAAAGGAAAACCTCAGCTCCTGCATTATCTGCCCAGCAGTCTTTATTAACAAGTTTTGGATTTAAAAAGTGAGTTAATACATATGTATGTTGTTTATTTAAAATAAATATTTTTACTTAATTGGCAGTCCTGTTACCAAGTGATGATTTACTATACATTTCTAGAATTTTCCATTAACGTATTCATATAAATGCATTCACATAGAAATAGATAAGAAAATAATTATTATGTCAAGTATTTATTTGGTATTTTGTGGCGGTTAACAATTATTTTGGTATAATTGTTACCAGCCGACTATATAAAAAAAAACATGAATTATTATACTGATTTCAACCTAAAACCTGTCAATGTGTTAATAAGTTTTAATATTAAATTTAATAATATATTCTTTAGTTTAAAATATTTAATAAATTAAATATGCTATAAGTATTATTATGATTAAAATATATGTTTTTTGTATGTATTTCAGATCACAGTTGAAACATTGACTACCTGATGGTAAAAAGCCATTTTTATTTTCATCCCTCAAGATAAGACCAGGCAGGATCCTGTAAAATAAAAATATTGTTAGAATCTCGTAATTATGACTTTTTGACACTGAAACTTTTTCTATGCATTATTTTATTATAAAATATCTTTAGTGATAAAATTTACACACTCAAAATATTGGGAATAAATATTATTTACTTGATTTATAAATAATTATTTTAGGCTTGAAATGCGTTTAAAATATAAATATTTAGCAAACAACAAATGGTCCATTGACAGTTTGTGTCACATCGTACTTAAAAGTAAAAATTTTTTTTTCATCACCATTCATTTTTTTTTTGTAAAAACAATTATGTTTTATGTTTAATCGTAAATTTTCCAACTGTTAACTGTATATGTACTACAAAAGTTGTGTAGACCTTTATTTATTATATTTTACTTTATGATGAACAATTTTCAAAGTCTACGTAGCATTAGATGCCAAACTCCCATATGTGTACATATTTATTTGATAATAAAAAATACTACTGCTGATGCAGAACTAATAAATTTTGAGTTTGTATATTCATATATTGTTTTATAATACCAAACTTATAATGTAAAAATGTACAGTTTATTTTATTGCTGTGAATAAATATTTTTATAAATCAAAACATTGTTTTATTTAGTTGTTTTGTGTTCATACTATGGATAGTAAAAAATATGAAATGATTCTTTCAAAACAGGTTGTTGCAAAATAGTAATATGTACTTATATATTTTTTGTTAAATAAAAATAAAATGATGGAGCCCTAGTCAAAAATATTTACAAATGGTGTTTATATTATATTATGTTTCTAATTCATCTCTAATGAATAATAATATTTAAAAAATGCTATATATATGCTTGTCTGGAAGTAGGATAGTAAGAATTGGGAAGGTAAATGTGAAAAATACATTACAAACAACCAGATCAATTAATTGAAAATTAATCTTTCTTAAATTATATATTTATATTTACAATAATCATTTTTGGTTTTGACTTTTTGCTGTGTAACAATTGAACGATTAACTAAAACAAGTACATACATAGTTGTCGAGCATTGTTGGGTAGGCGGTCAACTGTGAAAAACACATTGCAGATTCAATTCCCGCTAATTGCCGAATACATTCAAGAAAGATTAATTTTCAAATAATTGATCTGGTTGTTTGTAATGTATTTTTCACATTTACCTTCCCTATTCTTACTATCCTACCTCCAGACAAGCCTCTAAAGGTAGATGTTTTGCAAGTTATTCCTTTAAAAACATACCTTAATCAAATGAAAAGTAGCAGTGAAAATATAGTTTCTGTAAAAAAAGAAAGAAAATATTATGACGGTTTTCCAACTACATCTACAACACATGTGAATGCATAGTATTTATGGCATTTACACTATGATGAAGTTAATTTTATATGCGTATATTTTAATATCTTGCAATATTTCATTATGACACGTGTAGTATTGCATTTTATCTTGCGAATGTTTGCTGGATCCCTCAACGACCAAAGTTCACTATGGCTACAAGTTCTTAGAGTACATAAAACTATCTCTCTAATGAATGCTATTCATTATATTATTATATGCTCTGTTTGGAATTTGGTCCCGGCTCAAATATTGTTATTTCATATTATCATCATAAAGAAATTAAGTGAATTCGCTGTAGAAATGATAAAGAGAAGTCTAGATTTTAGCTCAATATTTTAGTAGGACATATCTGTACCAAATTGTATTCAGGAAAATGATTTTTTTTTTTTTTAAATGAATTAAAATTTTATAATAACACACAAGGACGGAAAAGGTATTATTACCCGTTTGGTCGATTGATGTTTAAGGACAGGAAGTGTATTTTTTACCTTCTGTGCCGGCCTAATATCAAATTCAGAAAGAAAGTAACTTTTTTTTAAATTTGAATATTATGTACCAATCTCTTTGTTAAGGTCTAAACCAGTGTTCTGCAAACATTTTCTTTTCAAGGTTCACCTAACAAATTAAGAAATTTCAGAGGTGCATATTTACTATATTATAGTAACATATTTAACATATCGCTCACTCCTTTCAAGAACGTCATAAATCGAAAATCGTCAATTTTCAGTTGCATGTTGCATGTTGTTGCATTCCGATAACATGCATTTCAATGCATGTTATCGGAATGCCCAGAAAATGTACTATATCCCATCAAAAGAGGCATATTTTAAACTTAATATTTACCCGCTACAGGGCAGAAAGTGTTGTTTTTGCATTTTGAAGAAAAGGTATTGTTTAATTATTTTTTTAAATAAACTTAATATTTTTCAAATGGAGAAAAAACCTTCAGGTTTTACCTAAAAAGATCTGTTGTACAGTAAAAAGTTCAATAAGTGGCTTGATATTTATTTTGAATACATTGTGTTTTATTTTTAAACTTTAAAAACGTTCTCCTGAAAAATCAAGTTTTTTTATTTATGACGTTCTTGAAAGGAGTGAGCGATATGTTTAATACAAAGTGTGAGCTTACTTAACTGAGCACAGGCAATCAACATTTGGAGCATTGTGTTATTTTCACAAAACTAGACTTTTATCTGCGGCACATCAACTAATCACCACGGTTCACCATGGTGCCGCGGCACATACTTTGCAAAACCCGTCGCCAGTAGTCTGAAGGCGTAAAAAAACGCCCGAACGAAATGTGATAATATACAAATGTAAGACTCAAAAATAATCGGACACTGTCCATACAATTGTCTGCCTCCAACCTGGAGATCTGGAATTTGATTCCCATTAGGTGTCTTAAATATATTTCATACCGCATTTTTATTTAAGCTTTACTTGGTAAATAAGTACCACTATTTTTCATAAGAAATAGTAATATTAACCAAGTAAAACTTAAATAAAAATGTATAGATTTTACCACAAAGTGACAACGGAATCAATTAATGAAATATTTAATATTGCACTATGAAGGACCGGACTGGTCACTAGTTAATCTTATATATTATGAAGGCAGATAGTACTACACTTTAGGTTCTCAAATTGAGGAGTGGAACATATTTGATGGGATACAGATGATGTAAGTAGAGGGTGTACAATGTAACTGCCATATTGCTCACTCCTTTCAATAACGTCATATATCAAAAAACTTGACTTTTCAGGAGATCATTTTTTAAGTTTAAAAATATTATTAAATGTATTAAAAATAAATATTAAGCCACTTAATGAACTTTTTACTGTGCAACCGATCTATTTATGTAAAACCTTAATGTTTTTTCTCCATTTGAAAAATATTTAGTATTTAAAAATAATAATTAAACAATACCTTTTCTTCAAAATGCAAAAACAAAACTTTTTGCCCTGAAGTGGGTAATTATTAAGTTAAAAATATGCAGCTTTTGCTGGGATATGGTATTTCTGGGCATTTAGAAAACATGCACAACTGAAAATTGACGATTTTTGATACATGACGTTGTTGAAAGGAGTGAGCGATGTGTGAAAGGAAACGAAGGAAAACTAGTACGGAGGAAAAGAAAAATAACGGTGTTGGTTGGAGCACTTTATACCTGTACTAGCTAGTTAGGGAAGCTAGTTCCCTAACTTGGACACTCCTAATGTGTATGAGTCCCTTAAGGAAAATGTTAATTATTAATAAATGTTTATTATTATAATTATTTATTGGTATTGTTGGCCTATAACAATAATACTTAAGAATACTTCATAAAAATGTAAAATACTACCTCAAGGACCTATCTAACTAGAGATTAACTAATGGGATAATTAGCATGCAATATTGATACAGAACATTGATACAGAATCATATCGATGGTGAAGTTTGTGAAGGCAGATAAGTGTAATGGTTTAAAATAAAGTTCGAGGGTGATAATAAATTATTTTAAATCAATGTATGCTATTTCTTATCAACATTATTTAAGATTTGAATTAGGGACTTAAATTCTTTTCTCACAGCATATATAAATACATACAGACATACATACATATACATATATAAATATATATATGTATATATATATATATATATATATATATATATATATATATATATATATATATATATATATATATATATATATATATATATATATATATATATATATATATATATATATATATATATATATATATACTAAAATTTTGTAAATAAATGCGATATTTATATTAATTATCACATTACAAGATGTTTACAATATTAACAACAAACTAATCATGTTTTACAAATTGACTTTTAAATAACACATGTTTCCATGATATGTAAATAACATTTTTACTCACTAGGAATTTTTTGTTTTTTTCTTCTGATTATCACCATCAAGAAATTTATTAGCACGATTATTATACAACAAATGTGTATAAATCTTACATCATGCATTATGCGTAATACAAAGGTATTATTTCATGTGTTCATTAAATTATTATTTTTTGCGTATTTGCAATATGATCATGTTTACAAAAGTATATATTATCTTAATTGTTTAAGATAATATATGCTTAAGGAAATAAAAACTACGATTTTTTCTGAAAAAATGTGGTGTGATCTTTGAAGAAATTAATATTTTGGAACATGTAGAAAATAAGGTGTTGCTAAAAATCGAATTCTCCATACTAATACTTGGTCCATAATATTTTTTTAACAACAATTTAATGAATATAATATTTTTCACTATTTTTTTACAAGACATTAGAGATATTGTTACCGAACCCTAGTTGGTATATATAATTAATACGTAAGTACCTTTTTATATGAAAAAAATTACGTTATATAATGTTTTCGAAATTTTGTTTATCCGTTAGTTAGTATTTTATATGACGCTAACTGCTGACGTCGCATTGCGTCGACGCCGAGATGGAAATTCGGTTTTGACTAATTTTCTCCAGAAAATATAAATACTGAGAGGCATCAGAGATTTGTTTATTATTGAAATAGTGAACCAAGGCATCAAGCTTCAAGCTGTATTCAGAATTTACAAAGATATACAATATATCCATCTTCTTGTAGCAATGTTTACAGTGAGAGGCATTTTTCTAAAACTGCCAAGGTATATGAATAAATATGTTTTGTTGGGTTCGTTTTGTTTTTTTTTTAAATACCTATTTTTCATAGCATTGCCTGACTACCCTAAATCTTACTGTTTGCAGTCAGACAATATAATAACGAGTAAACATTTTACAAGAAATACCATGAAATAAATATTACAATGATAGATTATAGGATTATTGACAGTTTATAAACAACAAAAAAACTAAAGAAAACTCCTCAACATTCCCCCTCAATTACAAAAAGCGAAATTAACAGTCTCCGCAATATATTTGTATATTACCTGTTTGTGTTAAAAATATTCTTTCATAGTTTAATGATAGAATATCCAATTAATGTAAATAAGTTTTATTTACATTAATTTACAATCCGGCACCCGGTCAAAGAGCAATAAATCGATCAGTTGGACCGGATACCAATGGTGAACGGATATTCTTTGCATTTCTAGCATACATCAAACTAAAGCTTTAAATCAAACACTACGCCCTATGTCAGCGGTCGGGGAACCGGGGTAAATTACCCCAAATGGGGTCAAAATGATTTTTTAGGGGTAATAAAGAAAGTTTTCTAGGTATAGCTATTTCAGAAATCGATTAAACGCTGAAGACTATTCAAATTGCTCTTACATCAAAAAGTCCCAATTTGAGGTAATTGTATCAAACATGCTTCATGTTTGATGACACCATTTCTCCAAAAACTGAAAAGGAAACCTGGAAACCTGAATTTTCGTTTGATCCAATTCGAGAATTTTATTTTGTTTGTCTATTACATACTTGCTATTTTCATATAACTTTTTTTTTCTTTTTCGTGTTAATTAATTCAAATTAATTTAAAATAAGTTTTATTTTAAGTATACATACATTGATTGTCTTCTTTCAAAATGAGGGGAGAGGGTAATATATCGACTTACGCAAACATATTTTGGGGTAATGGTTAAAAAAAGTTCCCCGACCGCTGACCTACGTAATCATATCATAACACTAAAAGTGCGAATATGATTATTTTTAATCAATTATTTTATTTAGGTGGTGCAAGGTACATTACATATTACATTATTATTATCCTTTATACAATATTTTGGCTCGTGTACTCGCGTTTAGGGAGGGACTTCGATTTATAAAATACTATTCACTAGTACTGAAAAAATATCTGTGCTAGAAATAAAACGGCATGTGTACTTATAAGTGCAGATGACTTTATAAAGATTAAGTAAAAGTTATTGTGCATGAATCTGACTAAAAAAGATAAGATTCATATAAAATACTATATAAATTGTTACTATCAAAGATTACACATATTGCTCACTCCTTTCAAGAACGTCATAAATAAAAAAAACTTGATTTTCAGGAGAACGTTTTTAAAGTTTAAAAATATAACACAATTTATTAAAAATAAATATCAAGCCACTTATTGAACTTTTTACTGTGCAACAGATCTTTTAAGGTAAAACCTGAAGGTTTTTTCTCCATTTGAAATATATTTAGGATATTTAAAAATAAATTAAACAATACCTTTTCTTCAAAGTGCAAAAACAACATTTTCTGCCCTGTAGCGGGTAAATATTAAGTTAAAAATATGCCTCTTTTGCTGGGATGTAGTACATTTTCTGGGCATTCCGAAAACATGCACAACCGAAAATTGACGATTTTTTTATTTATGACGTTCCTGAAAGGAGTGAGCGATATAGGAAAGTAGATGTTTTACCAATTTGATACACCTGGCAATTTTTTCAGGTATGTGTGGATCAAAAAATTCAAATTGGTCTTAAGTTTCTAGTTCGTTAACAATTCGTGTTATTACAACAAAGAGATTTCTAATTTTAATTGAAATATTTTTTTATGTTCATTTTGGAAAATATTTTAATTACGTAGATGTTTTGAAATGGTCTAGTAAATGAAAATATTTCATTATAGAACACTAAGCAGATGGCCAAATTAAATTCGTCAACTGGCTTCGAAGCAAACAGCTAGCTTCTGAAGACTTTTTAGAAATAATATCACTTTGGCAATGTTTTATTGGAATGAGTAACAATTAAGGAAATGCTAAAATACTATGTGAAGAATATAAATCAAATTCTGTGTTGAACAATCAAAAATATACATTTTTTACAAACTTATTCACTATCAACTTGCCACATTTTTTCGTTATAAATCAGACGGTCCTTGAATAAAATAAAAACATGTCAATTTTATCTCGATCAAGGAAAAACAATTCAACGTGGCGCCTCTCATTAGACGGCAATTTTTTATTTGATATTAATAATATTGTAGTGTAACATAAAATCCTTTCGGCTTAATTTTTTTCGTCGCCCAGCAACAATGTACTATCCAATATAATTGGAAAAAAATACTACGGAGGTCATGATAAATTCTACGAAAGAATTGACGCTGGTGATAAAGTTATAGTAAATAAGCCTACGTCAACTGTTCTTGTCTGGATACTGTAATCAACTCAGGCACGTTACGTATAATATTATTTGTTAGTAGACATAGGTATTTTATTTAAAACGAATTGAAATATTGTTTATTGATTGCGTTTTTATTTCATCATTCATTCAGGCAGTATTTTAGAAATATGTTAAAATTAATTAACATTTTTTTATGAAGAATGTGCGACAAAACGATGTATGATAGATGTACGAATAGTGAAATAAGGAAGGAATGCAAAGCTGAGATAAGCATTATCGATAAAATTAAGAAAGGTGTGTTGAGATGGTTTGGACATGTAGAACGAATGAGTGAGGAAAGAACGGTAAAACAAATTTATGAGGCGAATGTTAGCGGGAAAAGAAGCAGAGGAAGACCGAGAAAAACGTGGCACGATCAGGTATGCCAAATACTTGGAAGTGGTCAGGTTAGGAGTCGTAACAATCGGCGGGTATGTATGAGGAGATGCATAAGCGTGGAAGAGGCGAAGAATGTTTGCAAGGACAGAGTGGTGTGGCGCTCTATTCTCTCTGCCTACCCCTGCGGTAAGCGGCGTGATGGTTAGTTAGTTAACTTTTTTTTTATTATTCTACGTTGTATTTCAAGTACTATTCTAATACAATTTCGAATCCGGAATTGTGAAACATAATTTTTTTGTAATATTAAATTAATTATTGAATAACCGTTATCGTACCTACACAAAATTAATGTTTTATAAAATTTTCGTTTAAAAAATGCAATTATCTGCAAATAATTTATTTATTTTTTAAAAGAAAAAACAATATTTATAACAGCAAATTTTTTCTACACATTATTTAGGTGAAAAGAGAACAAGGAAAAATTAGATTTTCAATTAGTTGGTGGGTAAATCGCAACGTTAAAAACATGCTGTGTAAGAAGATATACAATTTATTTTAGTTTTTTGTCAATTTCGAAGGTTTGAAAAAAATACAAGATTTCAATATAGCGTGTATATAACCTAGTATATCCAGTTTTTTTATTTATGAAAAATAAACAGTTAATTATAATTCGGAATAATAAAATATGGTAAATAAAGTACAAGCCCATATACACTTACAATGTTTATGGATATTTATTGATTTTTGTTGTTGTTGATAAGCATAAAATTAATATCAGGAGTCTGGACGGTTCCATTCTCCTCACATGCGCATAACATTGTCTCCTTCGTTGTCTTCCTCGCTTAGCGACACTTCGATCTCGCATATTTCTCTTATCCTGGTGTTCCTTATTCTATCTCGTAGGCTCTTGCCACATATTCAAATAAAAACACATTGAATTAGAAACAAAAATCTACTAAATGATCAATAATAAACGCAATTCCCATCTAAAAAAAAGACTCTTCCCATATATGCTCCTTGGAGTCTTAATTTCTGACACTCTTAGCGCGTTTTTTGTTACTGCGGTGTCCGCTCTGCATTCCCATATCGCTCACTCCTTGCAAGAACGTCATAAATAAATAAAAACTTGATTTTGCAAGAGAACGTTTTTAAAGTTTAAAAAAATATAATACAATTTATTAAAAATAAATATCAAGCCACTTATTGAACTATTTACTATGTAAGAGATCTTTTTAGATTAAACCTAAAGGTTTTTTCTCCATTTGAAAAATAACTAGTTTATTTAAAAAATATTAGACAATACTTTTCTTCAAAATGCAAAAACAACACTTTCTGCCCTGTAGCGGGTAAATATTAAAAATATGCTTTTTTTGCTGGGATATAGATATAATGTACTCATTTTATGGGCATTCCGAAAACATGCATAACTGAAAATTGACGATTTTTTATTTATGACGTTCTTGAAAGGAGTGAGCGATATGTCACGATGGGTCGCACACAAGTCTTAAATATTTTGATCTACTCTAAATAATTAATGAACATTATTTTATTGCAACAGATAGTGGTGATTTATTAGTTTGAAGACCTAATGCAGCGAAGATAATAAATTGATAACTTAAAGAGCTTTTAAGGTTAGTGCGCATCGAGTGTATTGACGATACCATTAAACTACATTAGGAGTATTCCGGTTGTGTTTAAAGTAACATTGGAAATGGAATAACGAGGGAAGTGTGCAATCCAAGTTAATTTAATTATGAAATTACCACTATTTGACAGCTCGATACTAGATCACGGTTGATTTATGTTGAAGTTTACATTTTCTGATAAAATTAATGTAAATATTGAATATCATATCAAGCTAAACTGGTTAGATCCAGTTTTCGAGGAGCAATTTCTGGATATCACATTCAAATTATAGCCAAAATAAATATAATAGGCTTTCAATTTATATACGTAAACATCACATATGATCCCATTGCTTCTTATAATAATAATTTAATAAGCTTTCCGCAAGCTCTTTATAAATAAGTTTACCTCAATATTTTAAATAATTACTACGTTACATGAATTAAGTTATATTCTCAATATTATTGATATTTAAAGCATTTACTTTGTCGTTAGTCATTTTTACTTATTTATTTTTTTTACAAAAATGTTAATAATATTAGTATATAACCACTCACCGAAGAGAGGTTATATACTAATATTATTAACATTTTTGTAAAAAAAAAAAGTGAATTAAGTTATTTAACAATCCACTAAATGTTGTTTGTTCTCTGACCCCTACCGCACCTAATGGTGCACAATGCACCTCAGTACAGACCAAAGTGGTTTCGATTTAATCCCTAATATGAAGGCAATATAAACAGTCCTGAGCTCCAGGTTCCTAGAATATGTAGAATATATTTTTGGGATACTGAATACGTAAGTGAAGGACCTTAAGACGAAGTACATTATCGCTATATGGGAAAGGAAATGGAGAAATAAATGTTGATAGGAAAAGCTACATTAGGGTAGGACATGCAAGGTTTCAAAACTGTACTTGTACTAGCCTGTATTATTTCGACGATTCTAATGAGCAGAATGTGAGTCCTTTGAGAAAACTTGACGTTCCTTTTTTTAATGTTTAATCTTGTTATCCTGGTCTAACATCTCAACAGTAGCAAAAACCACGATTCTAATGAGTAGAATGTGAGTCCTTTGAGAAAACTTGACGTTCCTTTTTTTAATGTTTAATCTTGTTATCCTGGTCTAACATCTCAACAGTAGCAAAAACCACGATTCTAATGAGTAGAATGTGAGTCCTTTGAGAAAACTCAACGTTCCTTTTTTATTGTTTAATCGTGTTATCCTGGTCTAACATCTCAACAGTAGCAACAAAAAATACGACAAAACCACGGAATACAAAGAAAAACACTATCCACATGGTTTCTACAATCACACGCAAAATTGGTTTTGAGTTACGAAGAAGATTTGAAAACAAGTTGTGTTTAACTTACATTTGCTTACTGCCACGTAACTATCAGGTAAGTACTAAGTTCATTCACCATATACCTCAATATAACCTCGTAGAAAGAAATTAACAGAGTTACAACATAAAAAACATGTCTGTAGTGTCATGACAATATGAACAATTTAACAGTGAATTAAAATACAAAGAGTGTTAATTTCAACCCGCATAATACACAGGGGACGGAAATGAATCAACGGAGAGAATTAAATAAGTGATGTACCATATCATTTTAATATTATTTTTATTAAAATAATTTTTCAACAATGAACTAACCAGATTTAAATTTACTGATTTTCCACGCTCCACTTTAATTTTCTTTTAGTAATGATCTATCATATAAACAATTAACGTAGCATACGAAACAGTTGTGAAGGTAAAATAAAAATAAATACAATTTGATACAAAATAAATAAAATACAAAGAAAGATCACTTTTAATGTGGTTTGTAATATAAAACCTTATAATATTATTTCATTTATTAATAAAATCGCGTCGGATTGTATTGTTTTTAAATGATTAGTTTAAATCTCTATTATGTAATCAAGTATGTACGTTTATTTATTTATGTATTTATTGAAAGATAATTGCTTTACTCCAATACCTACAGTTTTCTACGGAGCTGCGCCTAATTAATGGCAATACGATAAACACGCAACCCTTCAACTTTCGTATCCGAAAATTACAAAAGCTTTTTAATTAAAACTATATATATGTTTTTTTTAATAGTACCTAAGCAATGATTTCAATCAAACGTGTGTGCCCAGGGGCGGAGTTTGTTTTGAATATTAAACATGATCTTTGGATTTTTACACACTAAACTACGATAATATCTTATCAGTTGACCGGCGTTCGGCGTGCATTGTCACGATAACACCCCTCTGAAATTGTAAGACTGACGTAAATGCCGTAATATATTGACTGCTAGAAACTCGGTGAGAGGCGGCTGGCGCTATATATATAAGCGAGGACCGTGTCACGCCCGTTATCTGTATATGTCCGAGTCTCCGAGAGTAAAGATCGAGCTAGTTTGTCGTGAAATAATAATCATTCTTATCTCCCAAAGCGGTAGTCGATTTGTGTTAAAATGTCATTTGAAAGATGCGGCTATTGCAGAGAGTGCGTGAAAACAAGAGTAATGAAAGCTGTTGGACGCACGCCAGACGCGCCGATGGAATGCGCCTACAAACATATTCTGGACGCGTACATCGCGTCTCCAGAGCAGTCGAGAGGGAATCCGGATCCTCGGGGTTCTGCTCCTTCCTCTCCCGGAAACAGCTGTTCTTCCAACTGTCGTTGGACATCCTCGGGATCATCTTCCAAGCCGAGCTTTGACGACATGAACTTCAGCGACGACTACGAAGACATGCCTCGCCTCTTCAGGAAAAGAATACAATTCGTAAAAAGAAAGAAAGTGTGAAGAATCTACTTCCATCTCTGGTCTAAATCAATGGAAGTTCTAGTCGGTTCATGACGCTGTTTTCGAGAATCTTTTCCATATTGGTGCAAGGACATACGCAAATGTCGGGAAGACCTTTGACTGTCCCTCAAAAATGCAGGTCAATATTTCTTCTGATAAAAATTGTATCGTGTAATTATTTAAGATTTTCATTCAAAGTAAGTCAGTAGAATAATTGACGCGTGTCATTTACAAGTAATTATGTATTTAAAATATGTATCTAAATATTTTTCTGTGTTTTGGAAACATACATTGAGTTTTATTTTAATAAATATTATGTGATGCAAGTTAAACATTGATAAAACATGTAGATAAAAATAATGTAAAATATTATTTAAAAACATTATCAATTTAAGTATGCCTATGTAACGATATAAATGTATTAATATTAGGTATTTATTTTAGTTAAGGCAACCGAGTATTATTTACACAAACCAATAAAAAAACTTTTTTTTACCAGTTATGTTTTTTTTCATAAATGCTATATTATTTATACTATAAAATATGAATTGTAAATAATGGAAATGCTTTAAGATAGATAAAATGAGTTAACATTTTTGTGCATATGAAGTTATAAAAATGCATTAAAATTTAATTCATAATTTATTAAAAAACATATATAAAAAAAATGTATATATATATATATATATATATATATATATATATATATATATATATATATATATATATATATATATATATATATATATATATATATATACATAGCGAAAAAGGAAACCCATTTATTAAGAAAAAGGGTCAAAATTTGAATGTATGAATACCTAACTATACATATAAATATAAGCATATTACTAATTCTATTTATACTCGAAGAAATAATTACATAGAAAGTCACTACGCCTTGGGTATGAATTGAAATATGATAACGTAGGTCAAATAAGGGTAATGTGGCGGTTTGTTATACTCGTACTATGGAGTTTGCATATTAATTGATTCGTACATTGGCACTAGCTGATAGGTATTTTTCAAAATATGAGACGATTTATCCTATTTTAGCAATTATGGTTTTAGACTCAACATGATTAGATCAAAGAAAGTTATTTATATCTGATGGATTTGGGATTCTCGCTAATACAAATTATTTTTAAATACATACATGCACTAAAAATCATGTGAAAATTTACAATATACATACAAAAAATCATTCAATTGAAACACGCCAAGGGGCTTGGTTTTTAAAAGTAAGTAATTGGTTGAGCTTTTAATTAATATTCCAGTCCATTTCATTTTATTTAAATCTTCCTCGTCATTTATTATTACCTACCACTAAATAGCATCAAAAGTAGAGTAGTAAGCATATCATATAAAAATAATAATTATCAAAATGCATTTCTATGGAAATGAACATTGCAGTTGTTTCTTAATGAATAAAATTATTTTACCATTGGAATGTGTTTTTTTAAATTTTGTATTAGACGCCTTGTACCGTTAATAAGGCCATTCAAAAAGAAAAATATAGCATTATAATCGACTGACAATTGACAGACAAAATTCTTAGCCTCCTTTAAGGAAAATATTGTAAGTGTTTCTTTTTTTATTAAATAATAAAAATAACACACTGATCCTTTATATACACACATAATATAATACATTACATTCGGTAGTCTAACTTGTCGTTTTATCATAAGCGCAACAAGCAGGAATATCAGTCTTATGCATTTAAAATTGTCATTTTTCCATAATTACTTACTTTTTTTAAATATATATAATTGCGCGTCATTAAACGCGAATTTAAACTTGCATTTCTAAGATTTAATCGACCCACTAACCTAATTTAATTCCGTAATTGAATTCTTTAGACAAAATCTACTCGTAGGTCGGGTTTATCAAAATAAATTTTGCGTATCAATTAATGAAAAAATATAAAGAAAAGAAAATAAACGTTTCAATGTTTACTTATATATTTGTTTTACAAAAATGTTAGTAATATTAGTATATAACCACTCACCGAGATTTTTATGTCTACCGGTTTCTAGACGTACCCGTCTCTTCGTCAGGACAATCACTACCACAGCATGCAAACAATACTACCCTTCACTACCATAGCACTATTGATACACTTAAAACTACATAGTTAAATGTTTTTTAATACATTTACTCTTCTACTTACTT